>NC_084572.2:7700000-7737500 GCF_033978685.3 Nerophis lumbriciformis | reverse complement strand
TGTGTGAGAAGAAACCCGACAAAAACGGAATAATTTCCAGGAAAAACGGAAATTCTGGGTAATCTGGGATACCTGGGAAAAAGCCAAATGTTAGCAACGGTGTCCCGGTTTAGCTGAATGTTTTGATAGCCGAACGTTCAGATCGGATGAAAACTGGGGGAGAAGAAGGCCGACAAAAACAGAAGGATTTCCAGGAAAACGGGAACTCTGGGTAATCTGGGAAATTTAGGAAGAAACCAAATGTTAAGAAGAGTGTCACGGCTGAGCCAAATGTTTTGATAGCTGAACGCTTCAGATTGGATGAAAATTGGGGAAAAGAAGGCCGACAAAAAATAAATAATTTCCAGGAAAAACGGAAATTCTGGGTAGTCTGGGATACTTAGGAAGAAGCCAAAAGTTAGCACGGGTGTCCCAGCCTAGCTGAACGTTTTGATAGCTGAACGGTTTAGCTCGGATGAAAACTGGGGGAGAAGAAGGCTGACAAAAACAGAAAATTTTCCAGGAAAAATGGGAACTCTGGGTAGTCTTGGATACTTAGGAAGAAGCTAAATGTTAGCAAGGCTGTCCCAGCCTAGCTGAACGTTTTGATAGCTGAACGGTTCCAATTGGATATAAACTGGGGAAGAACAATGCCAACAAAAAAGGAAGAATTTCCAGGAAAAATGGGGATTCTGGGTAATATGGGATACCTAGGAAGAAGTTAAAAGTTAGCAAAATTCCCCGGCCGAGCCGAATGTTGTGATAGCTCAATGGTTCAGATTGGATGAAAACTGGGGGAGAAGAAGGCAGACAAAAAAATAAATAATTTCCAGAAAAACGGAAATTCTGGGTAATCTGGGGTACTTAAGAAGAAGCCAAAAGTTAGCAACGTTGTCCCGGCCGAGCTGAACGTTTTGATAGCTGGACGGTTCCGATCAGATGAAAACTGTGTGAGAAGAAAACCGACAAAAACTGAATTTTTTTTAGGAAAAACTGGAATTCTGGGTAATCTGGGATACTTAAGAAGAAGTCAAATTTTAGCAAGGGAGTCCCGGCTTGGCTGAACGTTTTGATAGCTGAGCGGTTCAGATCGGATGAAAACTGGGGTGAAGAAGGTCGACAAAAACAGAAGAATTTCCAGGAAAACGGGAACTCTGGGTAATCTGGGATAATTAGGAGGAAGCCAAATGTTAGCAAGAGTGTCCCAGCCGAGCCGAACGTTTTGATAGCTGAACGCTTCAGTTTGGATGAAAATTGGGGGAGAAGAAGGCCGACAAAAAATAAATAATTTCCAGAAAAACGGAAATTCTGGGTAATCTGGGATACCTTGGAAGAAGCCAAATGTTAGCAAAATGCCCCGGCCGAGCTGAATGTTGTGGTAGCTCAACGGTTCAGACTGGATGAAAACTGGAGGAGAAGAAGGCCGACAAAAACTAAGTAATTTCCAGGAAAATGGAAATTCTGGGTAATCTGGGATACTTAGGAAGAAGCCTAATATTAGCAACGGTGTCCCAGCCTAGCTAAATGTTTTGATACCTGAACGGCTCACATCGGATAAAAACTGGGGGAGAAGAAGGCTGACAAAAACGGAACAATTTCCAGGAAAAACGGGAATTCTGGGTAATCTTGGATACTTAGGAAAAAGCCAAATGTTAGCAAGGGTGTCTTGGCCTCGCTGAACGTTTTGATAGTTGAATGGTCTAGATCGGATGAAAACTGGAGGAAAAGAAGGCAGACAAAAACGGAAGAATTTCCAGGAAAAACAGAATTCTGGGTAATCTGGGATATTTAGGAAGAAGCCAAATGTTAACAAGGGTGTCCCGGCCGAGCCGAACGTTTTGATAGCTGAGCGCTTCAAATTGGATGAAAATTGGGGGATTAGAAGGGCGACAAAAGCGGAAGAATTTCCAGGAAAAAAATTGAACTCTGGGTATACTTAGGGATACTTAGGAAGAAGAAAAATGTTAGCAAGGGTGTCCTGGCCTAGCTAAACGTTTTGATACGTGAACGGTTCCAATCAGATGAAAACTGGTGGAGAAGAAGGCTGACAAAAAGGAAGAATTTCCAGGAAAAACGGGAATTCTGGGTAATCTGGGATACTTAGGAAGAAGCCAAAAGTTAGCAAGGGTGTCCCAGCCTAGCTAAATGTTTTGATGGCTAAACGATTCCGATTGGATATAAACTTGGGAAGAAGAAGGCCGACAAAATTCAAAACATTCTTGTATTTGTTACCTTCTTGAGACCTCTGAAAAATGCCTCCCTCTTTAGGACCAGCCTTTCTAGATATATAAAGAAGTGTATTTACAACATGAATAATATATACATACTATGCACATATAAAAAAGCTTGTTGTGAAAAATTAGTTGGAATTTCACAAGAAAAAGATCACAATTTCACAGGAAAAACTTTAGAAATTTTGACAGTATTATAATAAAAGTCCTCATTTTACTTGACGCGGGTCAAAATTTTACAAGAAAAACTGAACATTTGTGCAATATAATGATCAAAGTTGGAATTTTACTCAATAGCAGTCGCAATTTTACAAGAAACGCTTACAATGTTGGCAATTTTATGAAAAGAGTTGTCATTTTACTCGACAAAAGTCATAATTTTATAAGAAAACTTTACAATTTTGGCAATATTACAATAATAATCGTCAGGCTTAAACACACACATGCATCCACCAAAATACACGCCACACACACATACCCCACCCACCATCCAACACCTTTGTTGCTGAAGAGCTGCAGCCTGACACCGTAGCCCCCACTCCCTCCCCTCTGTTGCCAGTCTCAAGATGTTGTAGTATGTACATGTATATGTGTGTGTGTGTTTTGCTAGGGAGGCTTTTTTCCCAATCCAGACTGGGCCCCCTTAGCAGAACGAGTTTGTGCTGAAAACATAGTTTTGTTGTACTTGTGCAATGACAATTAAGTCCTACCTACCTACCTACCTACCTTCCTACCTACCTACCTACCTACCTACCTACCTTCCTACCTACATACCTACCTACCTTCCTACCTACCTACCTACCTAAATACCTACATACCTACCTACCTACCTCCACACCTACATACCTACCTACCTACCTACAAACCTACCTACCTACCTTCCTTCCTTCCTACCTAAATACCTACATACCTACCTCCACACCTACATACCTACCTACCTACCTACAGACCTACCTACCCACCTACCTACCTTCCTACCTACCTACCTACCTACCTACATACATACCTACCTACCTATGTACCTACGTACCTACCTACCTACCTACCTACCTACGTACGTACGTACGTACCTACCTACCTAAATACTTACCTACCTACCTATCTACCTACCTACCTACCTACATACGTACCTACGTACCTACCTACCTTCCTACATACCTACCCTCCGACCTACCTACCTACATACCTACCTACCTACCTACCTACCTACCTACCTTCCTACCTACCTACCTACCTACCTACCTACCTACCTACCTACCTACCTACCTCCACACCTACCTACCTACCTACATACCTACCTGCCTACCTACCTACCTACCTACCTACCTACCTACCTGCCTACCTACCTACTTACCTACCTACCTACGTCCTACGTACCTACCTACCTACCTACCTACCTACCTACCTACGTCCTACGTACCTACCTACCTACCTACCTACCTACCTAAATGATAAATGGGTTGTACTTGTATAGCGCTTTTCTACCTTCAAGGTACTCAAAGCGCTTTGACACTACTTCCACATTTATCCATTCACACACACATTCACACACTGATGGAGGGAGCTGCCATGCAAGGCGCTAACCAGCACCCATCAGGAGCAAGGGTGAAGTGTCTTGCTCAGGACACAACGGACATGACAAGGTTGGTACTAGGTGGGGATTGAACCAGGGACCCTCGGGTTGCGCACGGCCACTCTTCCACTGCGCCATGCCGTCCCTACCTACCTACCTACCTACCTACCTATGTACCTACCTACCTACCTACCTAAATACTTACCTACCTACCTACATACCTACCTACATACATACCTACGTACCTACCTACCTACCTACCTACCTACCTACCTACATTCCTACCTACATACATTCCTACCTACCTACATGCCTACCTACCTACATGCCTACCTACCTACATGCCTACCTACATACCTACCTACCTACCTACCTACCTACATACATACCTACCTACCTACCTACCTACCTACCTACCTACCTACCTACCTACCTACTTACCTACCTACCTACCTACCTACATACCAACATACCGACCTACATACCTACCTACCTACATACCTACCTACCTACATACCTACCTACATACCAACATACCTACCTCCACACCTACATACCTACCTACCTACCTACCTATCTACCTACCTACATACCTACCTACATACCAACATACCTACCTACATACCTACCTACCTGCCTACCTACCTACCTACCTACATTGTCCCATTTAAAGCAGCAGTTCCATTGGCATCAAAAAAGGCCCAGAGCATAATACTACCACCACCATGCTTGACGGTAGGTTTGGTGTTCCTGGGATTAAAGGCCTCACCTTTTCTCCTCCAAACATATTGCTGGCTATTGTGGCCAAACAGCTCCATTTTTGTTTCATCTGACTACAGAACTTTCCTCCAGAAGGTCGTATCTTTGTCCATGTGATGTCAGATGAAAGAAAAAGGTGGTGACAAAGTCTAAATGACCTACTTGCTGCAGACGGTAGATGAGTTGAAAGCGGCGTCAGCAAAGGAGGCCACGAGGAAGCGATCCATGTGGATGCTCTCCAAAATCCCGCAGGAGTCCACAGGGATCTAATCAATCACTGTTGTCTGTAGTCCTCCTGCAGAGGGGAGAGCATTGAGTCCACAAAGAATACTATTTGACCACAACTTGGCACAAAAAAAAAAGCAAAAAATTGTGATTTCCTATGAAAGAAGGTTGGATGAACTAAATGAGAACTACTATAGCGGTCGATGTTGAGCAGCCCAGTTTCTTTCTAGCACAATCCATGTATGGATCAGCAGCAGAGGAAGTGGAGCAATGCATGGTGATGTGTTTGTTCCTGCCTTCCACTTTTTGGAAGGCAAATGACTCGACGCTGTCACACGTGCATGCAACTGTTAGCTCGGCAATAAAGAAACCCCCCCACACCCCACAATACAACACAATAGCTGCTGATCACACGTCATTCATGTTGTCACCTCACAGAAAGACACGGTCAGTCTGGCCAGGTGTCATGGATTGTAAACAAAGTATATTGTGACATCTCAACCTAACAATGGTGGTCAATTCATCCATTACACACAGTTTGTAACACTGCTCTAATGTATGTTCCAGTATACAACACTGCATACTGACTTTACAGAGTTCCAGTATACAACACTGTATATTTACTTTACATAGTTCCAGTATACAACACTGTATATTTACTTTACATAGTTCTAGTATACAACACTGTATATTTACTTTACTTAGTTCCAGTATACAACACTGTATACTGACTTGACATAGTTCCAGTATACAACACTACATACTTACTTTACATAATTCCAGTACACAACACTACATACTGACTTTAGTTCCAGTATACAACACTGTATATTTACTTAACATAGTTCCAGTATACAACACTGTATATTTACTTTACATAGTTCCAGTATACAACACTACATACTGACTTTACAGAGTTCCAGTATACAAGACTGTATATTTACTTTACATAGTTCCAGTATACAACACTGTATATTTACTTTACATAGTTCCAGTATACAACACTGTATATTTACTTTACTTAGTTCCAGTATACAACACTGTATACTGACTTGACATAGTTCCAGTATACAACACTACATACTTACTTTACATAATTCCAGTACACAACACTACATACTGACTTTAGTTCCAGTATACAACACTGTATATTTACTTAACATAGTTCCAGTATACAACACTGTATATTTACTTTACATAGTTCCAGTATACAACACTACATACTGACTTTACATAGTTCCAGTATACAACACTGTATATTTACTTTACATAGTTCCAGTATACAACACTACATACTGACTTTACATAGTTCCAGTATACAACACTGTATATTTACTTTACATAGTTCCAGTATACAACACTACATACTGACTTTACATAGTTCCAGTATACAACCCTACATACTTACTTTACATAGTTCCAGTATACAACACTACATACTTACTTTACATAGTTCCAGTATACAACACTACATACTGACTTTACAGAGTTCCAGTATACAACACTGTATATTTACTTTACATAGTTCCAGTATACAACACTGTATATTTACTTTACATAGGTCCAGTATATAACACTGTATATTTACTTTACATAGTTCCAGTATACAACACTGTATATTTACTTTACATAGTTCCAGTATACAACACTGTATATTTACTTTACATAGTTCCAGTATACAACACTGTATATTTACTTTACATAGTTCCAGTATACAACACTGTATATTTACTTTACATAGTTCCAGTATATAACACTGTATATTTACTTTACATAGTTCCAGTATACAACACTGTATATTTACTTTACATAGTTCCAGTATACAACACTGTATATTTACTTTACATAGTTCCAGTATACAACACTGTATATTTACTTTACATAGTTCCAGTATACAACACTGTATATTTACTTTACATAGTTCCAGTATACACCACTGTATATTTACTTTACATAGTTCCAGTATACAACACTGTACACTGACTTGACATAGTTCCAGTATACAACACTACATACTTACTTTACATAATTCCAGTACACAACACTACATACTGACTTTAGTTCCAGTATACAACACTGTATATTTACTTTACATAGTTCCAGTATACAACACTGTATATTTACTTTACATAGTTCCAGTATACAACACTGTATATTTACTTTACATAGTTCCAGTATACAACACTACATACTGACTTTACATAGTTCCAGTATACAACACTGTATATTTACTTTGCATAGTTCCAGTATACAACACTACATACTGACTTTACATAGTTCCAATATACAGCACTGTATATTTACTTTACATAGTTCCAGTATACAACACTACATACTGACTTTACATAGTTCCAGTATACAACACTACATACTTACTTTACATAGTTCCAGTATACAACACTACATACTTACTTTACATAGTTCCAGTATACAACACTACATACTGACTTTACATAGTTCCAGTATACAACACTACATACTGACTTTACATAGTTCCAGTATACAACACTACATACTTACTTTACATAGTTCCAGTATACAACACTACATACTGACTTTAGTTCCAGTATACAACACTGCATACTGATATATTGATTTTGATTCATCATAATTTTTTAAATTAATGACAATTTAAAAAAACAGCCTGCATGGCAGCTTTTTGTTTATTAGAGTCAATACCCACCTTTTTCGCACAGCTTTTATCTAATTTCTCTGCCTTCTTGTTTTTAAATACACTGCTTGCCTATCTGTTTTATCCAATGCTTTAATGCTTTTATTTCTATTTTTATCTATGTTTCTGTTTTATCAAGTGTTTTATCTAGTGTTTTTCATGTTTTCATTTCAATTTTAATTTTATATTATATATTCTCTTTCTATTACTGTCAAGACTTGATCTTGGGTGTTTGCTTTTCCGGGATGCAACGGAAAGTTGGCACGGGCGAGACGGGAATGAAGGTACATGATTTATTTATATTTATCAAAAAAAAGTAATAAAGAAAAAGCGCGCACAGAGGCGGAGAATAAACTATGAAACCAAAAGACTATAGCAAAAAAGTACAAACGAAAAAACACGCACAATGGCGGAGAACAAACTATGAAACCAAAAAGACTATAAACCTGGAACAAAAACTTACTTGGCTTGGACAAAAATAGTTGCTTGAGGAATGGACATGGAAAGAATGGACAGAGCATAAATGTGGTGTGAGGTCGTCAGAAAGACAAACTGAAAAACACTGAACTTAAATACTACAGACATGATTAACGAAAACAGGTGCGTGACTCAAGACGTGAAACAGGTGCGTGACGTGACAGGTGAAAACTAATGGGTTGCTATGGTGACAATCAAGAGTGCACAATGAGTCCAAACGTGGAACAGGTGAAACTAATGGGGTAATCATGGAAACAAGACAAGGGAGTGAAAAGACAGAAACTAAAGAGTCCTATAACTAAACATGATTACACAGACATGACAATTTTTTTATTATTTTTTTATACTTTGTAGCACTTTGAGATTTTAACAAATGTAAAGTGCGTTACAAATGTAATTCATTATTTAAATTGCACTTGTTTGCTCTTTTATTTTATTTAAGTTTTTTTTTCTTTTTTATAATAGTATTTTATTTTTTTTATTTTTTTTAGAAAAATAAGCTGCGGTCCCCGGATGTAAGCAATGCCTACATACACTAATAACACATTTACTTGAGGAGCATTGTCGTTTTAAACTACATTACCCACACACCCCTGCGGCTGCTTGGCCACGCCCCCCCGCATACCGCTGCTACACGTTCACGCTGCTCCGTGGATTTCCTCCACACTTCAAACATCCACGGAGAGGCTCGCTCACCTAAAACTTCCACCAGAGGAATGGCCAACACTTTCCCTTCACTTTGGACCACGATGAGCTACAAAACAACACGGAAGTGGATTTAAAAGGATCTACTTTGTGCGCCGACAGTCACGTTTTTTGACTTTTCCCACTTTTTTGTTGTAAAGGGGGAGGGGGGGACACACACAAACTTCAGGGGTGTCCTCTTGTGAAAGGAAAATGTGTCCCGACACGCCAGTCCGCACTTTTGCCAGCTTTCTGCTCTTTTTTCTGGTGTTTTTGAGATTATTTTGTGGGGTTTGGACGAACGCGAGGACGTGTCCGCCGCCGTGCGCATGTTTAGGGGATTCAGTGGACTGTAGTCGACTCAAAAGGGGACAAATGCCAAACTCTTTCCCGGATTGGACTGCTCAGCTGTAAGTATCATTTATTTATTTACTTTTTTTTCATTAATCATCTTCTTTACTTGACTTCGTTAATTGTTTGCTGAGTGGAGGTTGATTTTTTATTTTTTTTGGCACGGAGAGGACCCACATTCCTCTTCAGACCACATGAGGGGCAAAGTATCGCAACGACTGTGCTCCACCGAAAGTCTCCAAACCTCTCATTAATCTATTTTAATGTCGAACTAGGAGGATTTATGTGAGTGGAGAAGGTTTTTACACGGCCAAAGATCTTTTATTAGTGTCATGGTTCGGAGAGGATGGTGTTGCACGGTGCATTTGTTCATGTTTACAATGAATTAAAGAAATAAATCATTATGGATGGGTCCAGAGATACAATACGCATTTCTCATTTGTCCACTTAAAGGGGAGCTGTACTTTTGGGGAATTTTGCCCAACATTCACAATCATATGTTTTTCTTTTTTTTATGCATTCTAACTCGTAAATAAAAGCTAGCAGAAGTCATCTAACAATGGCGATAATGGGTGTCGCTCAAAAAGCGCTCTAAAAACCCCAGAAAAGCCTCTGTCTAACATTCATAATAACATGTAATATATACATGATGTAAGTATACATGTAATGTAGTAACATTCATAATAACATGTAATATATACATTATGTATGTATATATGTCATGTAGTAACATTCATAATAACATGTAATATATACATGATGTAAGTATATATGTCATGTAGTAACATTCATAATAACATGTAATATATACATGATGTAAGTATACATGTAATGTAGTAACATTCATAATAACATGTAATATATACATTATGTATGTATATATGTCATGTAGTAACATTCATAATAACATGTAATATATACATGATGTAAGTATATATGTCATGTAGTAACATTCATAATAACATGTAATATATACATGATGTAAGTATATATGTCATGTAGTAACATTCATAATAACATGTAATATATACATGATGTAAGTATACATGTAATGTAGTAACATTCATAATAACATGTAATATATACATGATGTAAGTATATATGTCATGTAGTAACATTCATAAAAACATGTAATATATTCATGATGTAAGTATATATGTCATGTAGTAACATTCATAATAACATGTAATATATACATGATGTAAGTATATGTCATGTAGTAACATTCATAATAACATGTAATATATACATGATGTAAGTATATATGTCATGTAGTAACATTCATAATAACATGTAATATATACATGATGTAAGTATATGTCATGTAGTAACATTCATAATAACATGTAATATATACATGATGTAAGTATATATGTCATGTAGTAACATTCATAATAACATGTAATATATACATGATGTAAGTATATATGTCATGTAGTAACATTCATAATAACATGTAATATATACATAATGTAAGTATACATGTAATGTAGTAACATTCATAATAACATGTCATGTAATATATACATGATGTATGTATATATGTCATGTAGTAACATTCATAATAACATGTAATATATACATGATGTAAGTATATATGTCATGTAGTAACATTCATAATAACATGTAATATATACATGATGTAAGTATATGTCATGTAGTAACATTCATAATAACATGTGATATTTACATATTTTGCTCTTTTTAAGCAAACAGCAACATATTAATTTTAAGATGCGTCACAACGTTCGCTTTTCCCTTCAACAACAACAAGACTACTAATCATGAGAGACGACAAAGACTACTTTGGGACAAATGATGATCCAGAAACTTCTATTTTTGAACCTGAATATAAGGAGGATGACCTACAAGTTTTAGAAGCTGAGTTATAAAGAGACTCGGCAAGTAGCAGTAATGCTAAGTGCTAAACAAGATAGACGAACTGCGAACATATTAATACAATCACTTACTGTACAATGTCTGCTCTCATTGGGATGCCAGCATGTTTTTTTTTGCATCTTTCTTGCCGTTCCTGGGTCTAAATTGGATGTCAAAGTTGACTGTCCACAGCCTTCTACGTGAGAGGCACGATTTATAATCTGTAATTAACTTTCACTAACTCAGAGACGATGCAGCAGCTCGGTATGTCAATACAGCAGCATAAGCTAGTTAGCGCTCTGTGATATCGGCACCGATTAAAATAGTTTGTCTGCGCTAGCGCTTATAATAACAATATTGCTCATTTTAATTATCGTTGGTGGTTTTTTGGTTGTTCTTAGAGGACTTAGAGAGTACTCCCGCATTGTTAGCCACCTCTTACATGCCATATTTTACGATTTAGAATACAATAAAAAAAGAAACAATAGGCAAAGTTCCAAAAAAAAGGTGCAGTTCACCTTTAATAGCAAGTAATTATTACTTTTTTAAATGCATGCATTCATGATTACAATAAATCAAATAAGTACATGTATTTATCCACTTGGAAGCAGGCAAAACAGCAACCAAAAGCTGAACTGCCGTGCACATCAATATTCTTACGGGACTTTTATTGACATGCATCACGCCAGAGCACATCGTTTTTATGGTTCCAGTTACATTCGATGTAGCTTTTGCCATTTTTCCTCAAAATAAAGTTTTCCAGAGAAAACAAATCAAGCCTGGTCCTCCACAGAAAATGGGGGGCGGAAAAGTTCCACAAGGGGCGGGGAATTCCTTTCACTCTGGCATGCTAATTTATGAGTGGCTCTCCGGCACATCTTAAAGCTCTTAAACCGGCGAGGCCCTTTGTTTTCCAGCACCCCATTATTTCTGCTGAGTTAGCAACACCCGAGGCAGCCGCGGTCCTGATCATGCAGGATTAGTTGGCCACAAAGTGAGGGAACACAAGGGGGAGGAGAGAGGCTCGCACACAAGCAGTGAAGTTGTCACGTTGTGTAAATGGTAAATAAAAAGAGAATACAACAAATCCTTTTCAACTTATATTCAATTGAATAGACTGCAAAGACAATATATTTCATGTTCATGCTGAGAAACTTTGTTATTTTTTGCAAATAATCACAAACTTAGAATTTAATGGCAGCAACACGTTGCAAACAAGTTGTCAGAGGGGCATTTTTACCATTGTGTTACATGGCCTTTCCTTTTAACAACACTCAGTAAAGGTTTGGGAACTGAGGAGACACATTTTTGAAGTGGAATTATTTCCCATTCTTGCTTGATGTACAGCTTAAGTTGTTCAACAGTCTCCCTTCTCATATTTCAGCCTTCATATTGCACCAGGTCTGGACTACAGACAGGCCAGTCTAGTACCCGCACTCTTTTACTATGAAGCCACGCTGTTGTAACACCTGGCTTGGCATCGTCTTGCTGAAATAAGCAGGGGCGTCCATGATGGCAACATATGTTGCTCCAAAAGCTGTATGTACCTTTCAGCATTAATGGTGCCTTCGCAGATGTGTAAGTTACCCATGTCTTGGGCACTAATACACTCCCATACCATCACAGATACTGACCTTTTACACTTTGCGCCTAGAACAGTCCGGGTGGTTATTTTCCTCTTTGTTCCGGAGGACACGATGTCCACAGTTTCCAACAACAATTTCAAATTTGGACTCGTCAGACCACAGAACACTTTTCCACTTTGCATCAGTCCATCTTAGATGAGCTCCGACCCAGCGAAGCCGGCGGCGTTTCTGGGTGTTGTTGATAAATGGCTTTGGCTTTGCATAGTAGAGTTCTAACTTGCACTTACAGATGTAGTGACCAACTGTAGTTACTGACAGTGGTTTTCTGAAGTGTTCCTGAGCCCATGTGGTGATATCCTTTACACACTGATGTGGCTTTTTGATGCAGTACCGCCTGAGGGATCCAAGGTGTGTAATATCATGGCTTACGTGCAGTGAGTTCTCCAGATTCTCTGAACCTTTTGATGATATTATCCCTAAATTCCTTGCAATAGCTGCTTGAGAAATGTTGTTCTTAAACAATTTGCTCAGGCATTTGTTGACAAAGTGGTGACCCTTTCCCCGTCCTTGTTTGTGAATGAGTGAGCATTTCATGGAAGCTGCTTTTATACCCAACCATGGCACCCACCTGTTCCCAATTAGCCTGTTCACCTGTGGGATGTTCCAAATAAGTCTTTGATGAGCATTCCTCAACTTTCCCAGGCTTTTTTGCCACTCGTGCCAGCTTTTTTGAAACATGTTGCAGGCATCAAATTCCAAATGAGCTAATATTTGCAAAAAAATAACAAAGTTTCTCAGTGTGAACATGAAATATCTTGTCTTTGCAGTCTATTCAATTGAATATAAGTTGAAAAGGATTTGTTGTATTCTCTTTTTATTTACCATTTACACAACGTGACAACTTCACTGCTTTTGGCTTTTGTAAATGTGGAAACATAGTCAAGACCCTCTATTCACATTCATTATAGAGTTTTATTACGTTATGAAACATTTCACCATATCATCAGCATGTGTGTTTCTAGTTTACTTTCTTCTACTCATCATTTACTTCTGAAATATCAAGCGGTCTCGTAATGCTACATATTTGTAGACTTGTAGACGACGTGAGTAAATCAGATTAGTGACCCTTGAAAGCACTCTGAAATATTAGCACATCATTTACTTATATGACACAATCAAAAAACAACCTTCCCTAGTCATTGTGCAAAGACAAAATGCAACTAGCATTAATGTCAACACACATGGTCACACATAACACAACCTGCTCACTGGACATTGTGGATATTATGAAAAACGTCCAAACACCATAAAAAAAATGCAAAACTACACCCATTTAAATCCATTGCAAGGCATGATGGGAAAAATGTAAAACACTTTCTCCACACGTATCCATGTTTGGCACATTTTAGCTGCTTGATATTTCTGGTTGACTACACAACTTTAAGAATGTTCTCACAGTAGTAAACAATGTAGGAGTCAACATTTCACATAGTCTTAATATTTAATTATATTAGTTATACAGCCATCATAATAATATAATATGTACACACACTTATACAGTACATACATACATACACAGTTACTTTACATGCAGTCGGCATTTGGCCCCCGGGCCAAATTTTTGTAGCCCAATGCAGCCCCCAAGTCAACAAGTGTGGACACCCCTGTTATAGACTATAGCTGTGTGTTTTAACCATAGGCCCGGGGCCCCTCGTTGGGCCGCGAGCGCCCCTTATAGGGCTGCCAAAAAATATCAGTTTCTCAGCTGTGGTCCGTATGGACCTCAGCGGTACTCAGTTGCAATACACCTTTCCACCACTTGTGGCAGTAATGACAACATCCATCCGACTGAAGAAGTCTGGAGCTAAAGTCATAGAGACGTTTTGTAAGCGCAAAAAATATGACTAAAGTGGTGAAGCTGTAGTTTCATTTATACTTAAATTGTATTGACAGTTTTTTTTAAAGAAATGTATATAGATATTAGTATTTATTATTAATTTAGTTGGAATGTATTTTTTTTTTTTGCCGGCGGTGAGGGATGCCGTCAGGCTGAAGAAGGAGTCCTATCGGGTTCTTTTGGCTCATGGGACTCCTGAGGCAGCAGACAGGTACCGACAGGCCAAGCGGTGTGCGGCTTCAGCGGTCGCGGAGGCAAAAACTCGGACATGGGAGGAGTTCGGGGAGGCCATGGAAAAAGACTTCCGGACGGCTTCGAAGCAATTTTGGACCACCATCCGCCGCCTCAGGAAGGGGAAGCAGTGCAGTGTCAACACCGTGTATGGTGGGGATGGTGCTCTGCTGACCTCGACTGCGGATGTTGTGGATCGGTGGAGGGAATACTTCGAAGACCTCCTCAATCCTACCAGCACGTCTTCCTATAAGGAAGCAGGGCCTGGGGAATCTGTGGTGGGCTCTCCTATTTCTGGGGCTGAGGTTGCCGAGGTAGTTAAAAAGCTCCTCGGTGGCAAGGCCCCGGGGGTGGATGAGATCCGCCCGGAGTTCCTTAAGGCTCTGGATGTTGTGGGGCTGTCTTGGTTGACAAGACTCTGCAACATCGCGTGGACATCGGGGGGGGTACCTCTGGATTGGCAGACCAGGTTGGTGGTTCCTCTCTTTAAGAAGGGGAACCGGAGGGTGTGTTCCAACTAGCGTGGGATCACACTCCTCAGCCTTCCCGGTAAAGTCTATTCAGGTGTACTGGAGAGGAGGCTACGCCGGATAGTCGAACCTCGGATTCAGGAGGAACAGTGTGGTTTTCGTCCTGGTCGTGGAACTGTGGACCAGCTCTATACTCTCGGCAGGGTCCTTGAGGGTGCATGGGAGTTTGCCCAACCAGTCTACATGTGCTTTGTGGACTTGGAGAAGGCATTCGACTGTGTACCCCGGGAAGTCCTGTGGGGAGTGCTCAGAGAGTATGGGGTAACGGACTGTCTTATTGTGGCAGTTCGCTCCCTGTATAATCAGTGTCAGAGCTTGGTCCGCATTGCCGGCAGTAAGTCGGACACGTTTCCAGTGAGGGTTGGACTCCGCCAAGGCTGCCCTTTGTCACCGATTCTGTTCATAACCTGTATGGACAGAATTTCTAGGCGCAGTCAGGGCGTTGAGGGGATCTGGTTTGGTGGCTGCAGGATTAGGTCTCTGCTATTTGCAGATGATGTGGTCCTGATGGCTTCCTCCGGCCAAGATCTTCAGCTCTCACTGGATCGGTTCGCAGCCGAGTGTGAAGCGACTGGGATGGGAATCAGCACCTCCAAGTCCGAGTCCATGGTTCTCTCCCGGAAAAGGGTGGAGTGCCATCTCCGGGTTGGGGAGGAGATCTTGCCCCAAGTGGAGGAGTTCAAGTACCTCGGAGTCTTGTTCACGAGTGGGGGAAGAGTGGATCGTGAGATCGACAGGCGGATCGGTGCGGCGTCTTCAGTAATGCGGACGCTGTATCGATCCGTTGTGGTGAAGAAGGAGCTGAGCCGGAAGGCAAAGCTCTCAATTTACCGGTCGATCTACGTTCCCATCCTCACCTATGGTCATGAGCTTTGGATCATGACCGAAAGGACAAGATCACGGGTACAAGCGGCCGAAATGAGTTTCTATCTCCCTTAGAGATAGGGTGAGAAGCTCTGTCATTCGGGGGGAGCTCAAAGTAAAGCCGCTGCTCCTCCACATTGAGAGGAGCCAGATGAGGTGGTTCGGGCATCTGGTCAGGATGCCACCCGAACGCCTCCCTAGGAAGGTGTTTCGGGCACGTCCGACCGGTAGGAGGCCACGGGGAAGACCCAGGACACGCTGGGAAGACTATCTCTCCCGGCTAGCCTGGGAACGCCTCGGGATCCCCCGGGAGGAGCTGGACGAAGTGGCTGGGGAAAGGGAAGTCTGGGCTTCCCTGCTTAAGCTGCTGCCCCCGCGACCCGACCTCGGATAAGCGGAAGAAGATGGATGGATGGATGTATTTATTTTAGCACCACATAATTGCATGTAAAATTGTTCACCAATTGCTATGACGCCCTTCTTTTGCAGTATATTTGATCAGTTCCTGTTTTCGTAATCAGGCTGACCTAAGTCTCGATAATAATATTTGTGATTAACACATGCTTAATATCATTTGACAAACGTGTAAACTGTTAGATATAATTATTGAATACAATATTACCAATTTAGTGTTAATATTCAAGTGGAAAAGGTCAAAATGGTTAAGAACCCCTGGACTATAGCATAGCCACCATGTTGTTTATCTCTAACCCATTGGAGTGGCAGTGTTGGCTTACCTTTCCCTCTTTTCCCTTGTAAAAAATGTTTAGCTTTATTATTGACACACTTTTATTTACCAATAGGTAGGTGGGGTCCGGTTTCATTTCCTGCTTACTTTCGCTTTCGCCTTCCTGCACCAAAAGTGGATATTAATGAGAAATAACGCGACGGCACAATAACAAAATCAAGGAGAATATAATGGATATAAGTCTGGTTAGACTTCACAATTTACAATAACAATTAAAACTACATTTAAACATTTAAAACACGTCTTTTTCGTCGAGATAAGACATCTTGCCTATGCTTTGGTGTAAACTTAAACTTTTACAACCTGTTTTTTGAGTCTGTCTGCAATATGTTCCCATATTGCAAATGAAACCAAGCCCCGCTCTCTCCTAAAGTATCGTAATTTATATTTTGAAAATATACACTGTTAATATATCTTGAAGATGAACGTCACTGTTTTGTTTTTTTCCAGACACGATCGATAATTAACTTCGTAAACATTATACAGATTCACCCGGTCACAACAACATATCCACTGCATCCAAAAAGCTGCTAATTGCACATATACACAGCATGTCTATATGACATGAAAATAATACTTTTTTGTATCCTACCCTTTCCGTCCCCTCGTGCAGAGCTCCTCCCCTCTGGCTGATAGCTTTCCTTACTGTCCATATAAGTACATCCACCTCGCTGTGACATCACAATGTAGCCAGACTGCAAAACTTGTGTGCAGGCTCACGACCGAATGCATGAATCTTATGATTTGACCCTTTGGCAATGTCTAACATGAATATCCAACATTGTAGTGGTACGCCAAAGAATCATTTAATTAAATATTCAAACACAGTGTTACTGTTCAAACTGTGTGTAATGTTACAGTGGCGAAAAACATGAAATATACTTGCTGAATAAAACCTCTGCCGGGTTTTTAGCAACTATTTAGGCCTACTATACTATTGTATTTCTTGGTCATGGTAGAGAGCCAAGTGTTCAAAAAGTTTGAGAACAACTGCTCAAACTGGTTGGGTCAACAGCGCCCCTGCTGGTTTCATCCAAGTACTGCACTATGTTTACCTCAATTTGGCTACACAGTAACTTTTCCAACAAAGGATAGCATTGTAAGGTACAAATGTATATTTTAAAACCTACAGAAAGGCAGGTATCATAGTCATTAGGGCTGGGCCGATACAACGATATCAATATACATCGTCCATAGACACGTCATTCTTTGCAATAAAAAGAATGCGTTGGATAAATTATTTGATACATATAAATAGCGGTGTAACGGTACACAAAAATTTCGGTTCGGTACGTACCTCGGTTTAGAGGTCACGGTTCGGTTCATTTTCGGTACAGTAAGAAAACAACAAAATATAAATGTTTTGGTTATTTATTTACCAAATTTGTAAACAATGGCTTTATCCTTTTAACATTGGGAACACTATAATAATTCTGCCCACGTTAATCAACATTAAACTGCCTCAAGTTGTTGCTCAGATTAAATAAAATGACAAAACTTTTCTTCTCCATATAAAAAGTGCAACATTAAACAGTTTCAAGTCAACTCATCATGCTTAATTTATTACAGCATTTGGGAAGCCTGCAGTTGATTTTTTATTATGTAAATGTTATATTTTTATCAACATGTAATGGCAGGGACCCTGCCATTCAAAACTAGGCTGCTCCATTACTAATGATTAATGTAACTATAGCTGAAAAAAAAATAGTACAATAGCAATCGGAGAGACTATTCATCCCTGAGCACCATGGAGTTCATGTAGGCTTAATGTTGCACTTACATTATTATATCAACTATCAGAGACAGAAACTCTTCATTTAGCATAATGTCCATTTTTGCGGCTTCAACACAGCTCAATCAACACAGAAAAAGGTAAAGTGAAATAACAGACAGACAGGGCTTTGCTGTCCGTAACACACACACGCACACATTCACACACACACACACACACCGCAAAATGAGCTAACGTTACGCTAAAAGTGAATTAGCCTTCACCTCAAGCCAGGACTGCGAGCGAGCTGAGCTGCCTTTTATATTTCTAGAAGGTCAACGGGCTCATAGTGATGTTACTAGTAGTTGACTGGGAGGTGTTTATTATCATTTGGGGAGAGTCCGCTGCCTGATGCTTACCTGCTAAACGCTAAGCACTGACATGCGCTCTGAATACGCAGTGCTGATTGGCTGTTACCGCTCTGAATACACACTGCTGATTGGCTTTTACCGCTCTGAATATGTACTGCTGATTGGCTTTTACTGCTCTGAATACGCACTGCTGATTGGCTGTTACCGGTCTGTATGTAACCAATCAGATGGTTGTGTGGGTGGGACAATGCTGGGTGCTGTGTAGAGGACAGACAGAGGCAGAAGGAAGCGGAGGCGGCTACTTAATATGTTCGTGTGGAAACTCTTTCGGTACACCTCCGAACCGAACCGAAACCCCTGTACCGAAACGGTTCAATACAAATACACGTACCGTTACACCCCTACATATATATCATTTTTTTGGTGGGAAGAAACCGGAAGTTGCAAGACAAGGAAAAGTCACCTCGACAGTGTGGCAGTTTCTTCCAAATATATTCAAATAATAATCACTGCATAACATGAATGTATTTCAATACTTAGATAAGAATAACAGACCAAATACATGTTACACAGCCGTACTGTAACTTCCTGGCACTAACTTATCGGGTCTCTTTTTTTCCGCTTTTACACTTTGCACTATTTTCTTACACTTGATTAAGCATTTCTTAATATGTTCCTTATTTTTGCACCTTCTTTTTAAGAGCCTATTGTTAAGTGTTCAATGTTTTGTTGACATTGTTGGAGTGCTTTCCACGCTTGTGTTGACATTTCCCTTCCGCCTTGATAGCTGAGGGGATTATAATCAGAGGAAGGTTCCATTTCAAATAAATAATATTATTCTCCTGCTCCTTATTTTCCATGAGTCATACATTTTTTAAATAATTATCAACATCGACCGATGTTATTAATAATATTTAAACAATTACTGCATAACAAAAATGTATTTCCATAGTTAAATAAGAATAACATGGCAAATACATGTTACACAGCCGTTATTTCCTGGCACTAAACCTGCAGAAAATAGTTCTTCTCAGGTTTCTCTGTTTACATTTTCACACTTTGCACTATTTTCTTACACTTTATGAAGCATTTATTACATATTCCTTATTTGTAAGATCTTATTGTTAAGTGTTTAATGGGATTTTACAAATATATTGAGTGCTTTCCATGCTTGTGTTGACATTTCCTTTCCGCCTTGATAGCTGAGGGGATTATAATCAGAGGAAGGTTACATTTGAAATAAATAATATTATTCTCCTGCTCCTTATTTTACATAAGTCATACAATTTTTAATAATTATCAATAGCAACTGATATATTAATAATATTTAAACAATTACTGCATAACAAATATTTATTTCCATTGTTAAATAAGAATAACAGGACAAATACATGTTACACAGCCGTTATTTCCTGGCCTGGCACTAAACCTGCAGAAAATAGTTCTTCTCAGGTTTCCCTGTTTACATTTTCACACTTTGCACTATTTTCTTACACTTTATGAAGCATTTCTTGCATATTCCTTATTTGTAAGATCTCATTGTTAAGTGTTTAATGTGATTTTACTATTATATTGAGTGTTTTCCATGCTTGTGTTGACATTTCCTTTCCGCCTTGATAGCTGAGGGATTATAATCAGAGGAAGGTTACATTTAAAATAAATAATATTATTCTCCTGCTCCTTATTTTCCATAAGTCATAAAACTTTTAATAATTATCAATATCGACCGATATTATTAATAATATTTAAACAATTACTGCATAACAAACAATTATTTCCATAGTTAAATAAGAATAACATGGCAAATTAATGTTACACAGCCGTTATTTCCTGGCACTAAACCTGCAGAAAATAGTTCTTCTCAGGTTTCCCTGTTTACATTTTCACACTTTGCACTAGTTTCTTACACTTTATGAAGCATTTCTTGCATATTCCTTATTTTTAAGATCTTATTGTTAAGTGTTTAATGTGATTTTACTATTACATTGAGTGTTTTCCACGCTTGTGTTGACATTTCCTTTCCGCCTTGATACCTGAGGGGATTATAATCAGAGGAAGGTTACATATCAAATAAATAATATTATTCTCCTGCTCCTTATTTTCTATGAGTCATAAACATTTGAATAATTATCAATATCGACCGATATTATTAATAATATTTAAACAATTACTGCATAACAAACAATTATTTCCATAGTTAAATAAGAATAACATGGCAAATTAATGTTACACAGCCGTTATTTCCTGGCACTAAACCTGCAGAAAATAGTTCTTCTCAAGTTTCTCTGTTTACATTTTCACACTTTGCACTTTTTTCTTACACTTTATGAAGCATTTCTTACATATTCCTTATTTTCAAGATCTTATTGTTAAGTGTTTAATGTGATTTTATAATTATATTGAGTGTTTTCCATGAAAATAGTTCTTCTCGGGTTTCTCTGTTTACATTTTCACACTTTGCACTATTTTCTGCAGGTTTAGTTAAAACGTTCTGTCTATCTACACTTCTGTTAAAATGTAATTATCACTTATTCTTCTCTTCTTTGCTACTTTACATTAGTTTTGGATGATACCACATATTTAGGCATGGATCTGATGCCAAGTAGTTACAGGATCATACAATAAAATATAATACCTAATAAACCAATAATAATATGGTTAAGAAATACTGATGTAAAGGGTAGGTGTCGCTCTGTTTTCTGTTGTAACATGTTCTATCTACACTTCTGTTCAAATGTAATAATCACTTATTCTTCTCTTCTTTGCTACTTTACATTAGTTTTGGATGATACCGCACATTTAAGGTATGGATCCGATACCAAGTAGTTACAGGATCATACAATAAAATATAATACCCAATAAACCAATAATGAGGTGGCGACTTGTCCAGGGTGTACCCCACCTTACGCCCGAATGCAGCTGAGATAGGCTCCAGCACCCCCCGCGACCCCAAAAGGGACAAGTGGTAGAAAATGGATGGATGGATAAACCAATAATAATATGGTTAAGAAATACTGATGTAAAGGGTAGGTGTCGCGCTGTTTTCTGTTTGAACATGTTCTATCTACACTTCTGTTAAAATGTAATAATCACTTATTCTTCTCTTCTTTGATACTTTACATTAGTTTTGGATGATACCACACATTTAGGTATGGATCCGATACCAAATAGTTACAGGATCATACATTGGTCATAATTAAAGTCCTCATGTGTCCAGTGACGTATTTACTGACTTTATAAACATAATTAAACTTAAAAAAAAAACGAAAGAAGATGTTGTGATGCCAAAAAATATCCACGTAATCATAGTAGTATCGACTAGATACGCTACTGTACTTGGTATCAATACAGTGGATGTCAGGTGTAGATCCACCCATGGCGTTTGTTTACATTGTGACGCCGGTGAGCTATTGTATCCTCCTACGGTGTGTAGTGAAGCATGTTTAGCTATTCCGCGTCCTCCAGTGATAATGATACTTATAAGAAACTTCCCTTTATTTGTTGCCATGGAGGCCAGGATTAGTGATTTAGAACTAGCCTTGTCTTAAAGCTCCTCTTCCTGAGGGTGTTTCAGTGTTATAACTTCACCTTTATTGTTAGTTTTTAAGCCAAAATGTGTCCGTTCTCCCTTTTCTGTCTACACACTGTGTCTGCTTGTAAGGACTCTGTGTGTGTGTGTGCGCTGCCGAACTTGCTCCTCTGCTCGTGAACCAGAAATTACACGACGTGACGACGACGGTGGGGGTGGCGGACCGGTACTTTTCAGAGGCAGTATAGTACTGAATATGATTCGTTAGAATGGCGGTACGATACTAGTAGCGGTATACCGTACAACCCTGCAAAGCGTTGAACAATAAACCGTGTCCCAAGTCGTATTTCCGTCCAAAACTCCTGGCGTTATCGGGCCGGCCTGCTTTTGTGAGGGAAGTGGATGTGTTGGGAGCGCCCTCAGGGGTGTTATCTGGGCGCCGTGATAGCACACCTTTCCCGTATGGCCCCCGGCGCTGCACCGCTGCACGCTTGGGAAGAATAAAGAGGCCGGCCAAAACTCCCAACAGGGGTGTTACGTGCGTTTTGAAAGTCTAGCCTTTCCCGACATTACCAGGCGCCTCCCCTCCTCCCGCAGCCACTTGATGTGTTCCAGATGACAGAGGGGGGGAGGAGGGCTTAGGTGTAAGGGGAAAAAAGGGGGGGGTTTGGCACCACGACGTTGATCGTGCGGAGCAGCGCCAAGAACGCCAAGGCTCCACCTTCTTCAAACTAGACTCCTTCTGAGTTGGGCATTAAAAATCCAGATGTCATGGAGTTCCCTTGAAGCACGGTTTTTTTTTCTCTCACACATGACGTGACTTCAAGAAGCCTCCTTAAAGATACAGTCCTGGTCAAAAGTGTACATACACGTGTACAGAACATCATGTCATGGCTGTCTTGACTTTACAATCATTTCTTATTGTTTTGTGATGTAGTGATTGGAGCACATACTTGTTGCTCACAAAAAACATTCATGAAGATTGCTTCTTTTATGAATTTATTATGGCTCTACTGAAAATGTGAGGGTCAAAAGTATACATACAGCAATGTTAATATTTGCTTACATGTCCCTTGGCCTGTGATGAGGTGGCGACTTGTCTAGGGTGTACCCCGCCTTCCGTCCGAATGCAGCTAAGATAGGCTCCAGCACCCCCCGCGATCCCAAAAGGGACAAGCGGTAGAAAATGGATGGATGGATAGATGTCCCTTGGCAAGTTTCACTGCAATAAGGCGCTTTTGGTAGCCATCCACAAGCTTCTGCTTGAATTTTAAATGTGTTGCTTTTCTGACATGGACTTGTTTCTTCAGCATTGTCCACACCTTTAAGTCAGGACTTTGGGAAGGCCATTCTAAAACCTTCATTCTAGCCTGATTTAGCCATTCCTTTACCACTTTTGAGGTGTGTTTGGGGTAGGGCTGATATATCGATATAATAATAATAATAATAATAACTGGGATTTATATAGCGCTTTTCTAAGTACCGGTACCCAAAGTCGCTTTACATGTAGAACCCATCAATCATTCACACCTGGTGGTGGTAAGCTACTTTCATAGCCACAGCTGCCCTGGGTTAGACTGACGGAAGCGTGGTTGCAATTTGCGCCAACGGCCCCTCCGACCACCACCTATCATTCATCATTCAATTCACCGGTGTGAGTGGCACCGCGGGAAAAGGGTGAAGTGTCCCGCCCAAGGACACAACGGCAGCGATTTTTTGGATGGTAAGAGGCGGGGAGCGAACCTGCAACCCTCAGGTTTCTGGCACGGTTGCTCTACCCACTACGCCATGCCGCCCCAAATATATATACTCGATATATTGCAGGTTTGTCTCTGTGCGATATAGAAAATGACTATATCGGTGATATTGGAGTATACGTTCTCACGCAGTTCCTCTTAGCTGCGGGCATTTCACTGCATGCGTTTCCCACTCTTTGTTGTCTCTCCTTCTCACAGAGACGTAAAACAAGCGTACCTCCTTACATACGTCGCGCATGCAACGTCATACGCCCTCGCGGAGCAGACAGGTGGCGACATGGTAACGTTAGCTGTGGTGCTAACGGTGCGGTGCGAGTGGTAATATGAGAGAGAGAAGGTGCGAATCTGGTAACAAATGAAGGAAGAATTAATTCCCAAGAAAAACAGCAGGGGTCCATCGTCTGGCGGTGGTTTGGCTTCAAGCGGGAAGATGTTGAACAGACAACCGTAATATGTCAAGTATGCGGCAAAAGCGTTGCTACAAAAAGAAACCTTACTGCTAATGTAGCATCATTTGAAAAGTCACCCGCTAGAGAATGAAGAGTGCTTGAAACTCCGCATGTCAACATCTCCGGCAAGTGCCACACCAACAAAATGCCCAAGCAACCATTTCCACATCAACAACGTATGAAAAAAACAGAAGGAGATAACGTCCGCAGGAACCTACCACATAGTGAAGGACATACACTATTTGATTTCCTATTATGCAGCTCATTTTTATTTGACACTTATTGAAATATCTTGTGTGACATCATGCACAAAAGTGCACTTTATTTGTTTTAAACTATTTTGGTGGCGTTCTGTACAAAAAGTGCACTTTAATTGAGTGTTGTTTTGATATGTCATCTTAGTGACATCATGCACAAAAGTGCACTAATAGCTTGTTTTAAAATGTCTCTGACAATCTTGCACTTTCTGTTTGGAAATGACATGAATGTTTGTGCCACTGCTTAATAACTCTTTAATAAATACACTTTTACTTGTGATTTCCCTCTCTGCATGAAAGTTTAAAAATAGCATATATTAATGCAGTATGAAGAAGAATGTTTTAATGTAGACACATAGAATCATCATACTGCTGTCATTATATGCATCAAGTGTTCATTCAAGGCTAAGGCAAAATATCCACATATATATGATGTATCATGACATGGACTAAACATATCCACATATATATGATGTATAGTGACATGGACTAAACATATCCACATATATATGGTGTATGGTGACATGGACTAAACATATCCACATATATATGATGTATGGTGACATGGACTAAACATATCCACATATATATGGTGTATGGTGACATGGACTAAACATATCCACATATATATGGTGTATGGTGACATGGACTAAACAAATCCACATATATATGATGTATGGTGACATGGACTAAACATATCCACATATATATGGTGTATGGTGACATGGACTAAACATATCCACATATATATGGTGTATGGTGACATGGACTAAACATATCCACATATATATGGTGTATCATGACATGGACTAAACATATCCACATATATATGGTGTATGGTGACATGGACTAAACATATCCACATATATATGGTGTATCATGACATGGACTAAACATATCCACATATACAGGTAAAAGCCAGTAAATTAGAACATTTTGAAAAACTTGATTTATTTCAGTAATTGCATTCAAAATGTGTAACTTGTACATTATATTTATTCATTGCACACAGACTGATGCATTCAAATGTTTATTTCATTTAATTTTGATGATTTGAAGTGGCAACAAATGAAAATCCAAAATTCCGTGTGTCACAAAATTAGAATATTACTTAAGGCTAATACAAAAAAGGGATTTTTAGAAATGTTGGCCAACTGAAAAGTATGAAAATGAAAAATATGAGCATGTACAATACTCAATACTTGGTTGGAGCTCCTTTTGCCTCAATTACTGCGTTAATGCGGCGTGGCATGGAGTCGATGAGTTTCTGGCACTGCTCAGGTGTTATGAGAGCCCAGGTTGCTCTGATAGTGGCCTTCAACTCTTCTGCGTTTTTGGGTCTGGCATTCTGCATCTTCCTTTTCACAATACCCCACAGATTTTCTATGGGGCTAAGGTCAGGGGAGTTGGCGGGCCAATTTAGAACAGAAATACCATGGTCCGTAAACCAGGCACGGGTAGATTTTGCGCTGTGTGCAGGCGCCAAGTCCTGTTGGAACTTGAAATCTCCATCTCCATAGAGCAGGTCAGCAGCAGGAAGCATAAAGTGCTCTAAAACTTGCTGGTAGACGGCTGCGTTGACCCTGGATCTCAGGAAACAGAGTGTACCGACACCAGCAGATGACATGGCACCCCAAACCATCACCCAACCATGCAAATTTTGCGTTTCCTTTGGAAATCGAGGTCCCAGAGTCTGGAGGAAGACAGGAGAGGCACAGGATCCACGTTGCCTGAAGTCTAGTGTAAAGTTTCCACCATCAGTGATGGTTTGGGGTGTCATGTCATCCGCTGGTGTCGGTCCACTCTGTTTCCTGAGATCCAGGGTCAACGCAGCCGTCTACCAGCAAGTTTTAGAGCACTTCATGCTTCCTGCTGCTGACCTGCTCTATGGAGATGGAGATTTCAAGTTCCAACAGGACTTGGCGCCTGCACACAGCGCAAAATCTACCCGTGCCTGGTTTACGGACCATGGTATTTCTATTCTAAATTGGCCCGCCAACTCCCCTGACCTTAGCCCCATAGAAAATCTGTGGGGTATTGTGAAAAGCAAGATGCAGAATGCCAGACCCAAAAATGCAGAAGAGTTGAAGGCCACTATCAGAGCAACCTGGGCTCTCATAACACCTGAGCAGTGCCAGAAACTCATCGACTCCATGCCACGCCGCATTAACGCAGTAATTGAGGCAAAAGGAGCTCCAACCAAGTATTGAGTATTGTACATGCTCATATTTTTCATTTTCATACTTTTCAGTTGGCCAACATTTCTAAAAATCCCTTTTTTGTATTAGCCTTAAGTAATATTCTAATTTTGTGACACACGGAATTTTGGATTTTCATTTGTTGCCACTTCAAATCATCAAAATTAAATGAAATAAACATTTGAATGCATCAGTCTGTGTGCAATGAATAAATATAATGTACAAGTTACACCTTTTGAATGCAATTACTGAAATAAATCAAGTTTTTCAAAATATTCTAATTTACTGGCTTTTACCTGTATATGGTGACATGGACTAAACATATCCACATATATATGGTGTATGGTGACATGGACTAAACATATCCACATATATATGGTGTATGGTGACATGGACTAAACATATCCACATATATATGGTGTATGGTGACATGGACTAAACATATCCACATATATATGGTGTATCGTGACATGGACTAAACATATCCACATATATATGGTGTATCGTGACATGGACTAAACATATCCACATATATATGGTGTATGGTGACATGGAGTAAACATATCCACATATATATGGTGTATGGTGACATGGACTAAAGATATCCACATATATATGGTGTATGGTGACATGGCCTAAACATATCTACATATTAATAAAAGGTCATATTGCCCAACCCTAGTTCGGGGTCATTGTCCTGTTGGAACACCAAACTGTGTCCAAGACCCAACCTCCGGGCTGATGATTTTAGCTTGTCCTAAAGAATTTGGAGCTAATCCTCCTTTTTCATTGTACCTACCTACATACCTACCTACATTGTCCCATTTAAAGCAGCAGTTCCATTGGCAGCAAAACAGGCCCAGAGCATAATACTACCACCACTATGCTTGACGGTAGGTATGGTGTTCCTGGGATTAAAGGCTTCACCTTTTCTCCTCCAAACATATTGCTGGGTATTGTGGCCAAACAGCTCTATTCAGGAGGAAAGTTCTGTGGTCAGATGAAACAAAAATGGAGCTGTTTGGCCACAATACCCAGCAATATGTTTGGAGGAAAAAAGGTGAGGCCTTTAATCCCAGGAACACCATGCCTACTGTCAAGCATGGTGGTGGTAGTATTGTGCTCTGGGCCTGTTTTGCTGCCAATGGAACTGCTGCTTTAAATGGGACAATGAAAAAGGAGGATTAGCTCCAAATTGTTCAGGACAAGCTAAAATCATCAGCCCGGAGGACTTACTTCATCCGGCCACAGCTGGGGTACAAGCCCAAACACGAGACTTGACTGCGACTCAAAACCTCCTGCTCACGCTTCCAAAAACCCATGGCCGGGTTTGGACTTCCTTGCAGCTGGGAAAAAGAGAGAGTTGTCTCGGAGTAACGATTCGCTGTGTTGGTTTTGGCTTCCCCGTCTCAACTTTTTGGCCCTGAAGTTGCTGATTTTAGTTTGGCTTTTGAGAGCGACTTATCAGTTATTATCCTTAATTGCACCTGGATGCCTACAATGGTGATAAATGACCTAAAATACATCACAGCACATCATAGCAACTCATTTAAATTCAGACGGTAAAGGTCAAAATGTTGAAAGAGTCATATTGGACCAAAAATACCCCAAAAATATGTCTGGAGTTGCAAAAAATCAAAAGTCTTATATAAGTGTTATAATGAAGACAACCCATGATGTAAGTGTCTGTATTAGCCTACTATGAAAATGACTTTAAAAGTCTTATATAAGTGTTATAATGAAGACAACACATGATGTAAGTGTCTATATTAGCCTACTATCAAAATGACTTTAAAGGTCTTATATAAGTGTTATAATGAAGGCAACACATGATGTAAGTGTCTATATTAGCCTACTATCAAAATGACTTTAAAGGTCTTATATAAGTGTTATAATGAAGACAACACATGATGTAAGTGTCTATATTAGCTATATTAGCCTACTATCAAAATGACTTTAAAAGTCTTATATAAGTGTTATAATGAAGGCAACACATGATGTAAGTGTCTATATTAGCCTACTATCAAAATGACTTTAAAAGTCTTATATAAGTGTTATAATGAAGACAACACATGATGTAAGTGTCTATATTAGCCTACTATCAAAATGACTTTAAAGGTCTTATATAAGTGTTATAATGAAGGCAACACATGATGTAAGTGTCTATATTAGCCTACTATCAAAATGACTTTAAAGGTCTTATATAAGTGTTATAATGAAGACAACACATGATGTAAGTGTCTATATTAGCTATATTAGCCTACTATCAAAATGACTTTAAAAGTCTTATATAAGTGTTATAATGAAGGCAACACATGATGTAAGTGTCTATATTAGCCTACTATCAAAATGACTTTAAAGGTCTTATATAAGTGTTATAATGAAGACAACACATGATGTAAGTGTCTATATTAGCCTACTATCAAAATGACTTTAAAGGTCTTATATAAGTGTTATAATGAAGACAACACATGATGTAAGTGTCTATATTAGCCTACTACCAAAATTACTTTAAAAGTCTTATATAAGTGTTATAATGAAGGCAACACATGATGTAAGTGTCTATATTAGCCTACTATCAAAATGACTTTAAAGGTCTTATATAAGTGTTATAATGAAGACAACACATGATGTAAGTGTCTATATTAGCCTACTATCAAAATGACTTTAAAGGTCTTATATAAGTGTTATAATGAAGACAACACATGATGTAAGTGTCTATATTAGCCTACTATCAAAATGACTTTAAAGGTCTTATATAAGTGTTATAATGAAGACAACACATGATGTAAGTGTCTATATTAGCCTACTATCAAAATGACTTTAAAAGTCTTATATAAGTGTTATAATGAAGGCAACACATGATGTAAGTGTCTATATTAGCTATATTAGCCTACTATCAAAATGACTTTAAAGGTCTTATATAAGTGTTATAATGAAGACAACACATGATGTAAGTGTCTATATTAGCCTACTATCAAAATGACTTTAAAGGTCTTATATAAGTGTTATAATGAAGACAACACATGATGTAAGTGTCTATATTAGCCTACTATCAAAATGACTTTAAAAGTCTTATATAAGTATTATAATGAAGACAGCACATTATGTATGTGTCTATATTAGCCTACTATCAAAATGACTTTAAAAGTCTTATATAAGTGTTATAATGAAGACAGCACATGATGTAAGTGTCTATATTAGCCTACTATCAAAATGACTTTAAAAGTCTTATATAAGTGTTATAATGAAGTCAACACATGATGGGGCGGTATAGCTCGGTTGGTACAGTGGCGTGCCAGCAACTTGAGGGTTCCAGGTTCGAGCCCCGCTTCCGCCATCCTAGTCACTGCCGTTGTGTCCTTGGGCAAGACACTTTACCCGCCTGCTCCCAGTGCCACCCACACTGGTTTAAATGTAACTTAGATGTTGGCTTTCACTATGTAAAGCGCTTTGAGTCACTAGAGAAAAAGCGCTATATAAAATATAATTCACTTCACTTCAAGTGTCTATACTAGTTGTATTAGCCTACTATCAAAATGACTTTAAAAGTCTTATATAAGTGTATAAGTGTTCTGTTCTACTCAGGACTACTAGTTGCAGTTTTAGCACATAGTTTGTGTACATGTGTACTACTAGTTGAAGTTTTAGCACATAGTTTGTGCACATGTGTACTACTAGTTGCAGTTTTAGCACATAGTTTGTGTACATGTGTCGTACTAGTTGCAGTTTTAGCACATAGTTTGTGTACACGTGTACTACTAGTTGAAGTTTTAGCACATAGTTTGTGCACATGTGTTCTACTAGTTGCAGTTTTAGCACATAGTTTGTGTACATGTGTCGTACTAGTTGCAGTTTTAGCACATAGTTTGTGTACATGTGTCCTACTAGCTGCAGTTTTAGCACATAGTTTGTGTACACGTGTACTACTAGTTGCAATTTTAGCACATAGTTTGTGTACATGTGTACTACTAGTTGCAGTTTTAGCACATAGTTTGTGTACATGTTTACTACTAGTTGCAGTTTTAGTCCATAGTTTGTGTACATGTGTCCTACTAGTTGCAGTTTTAGCACATAGTTTGTGTACACGTGTACTACTAGTTGAAGTTTTAGCACATAGTTTGTGCACATGTGTACTACTCGTTGCAGTTTTAGCACATAGTTTGTGTACATGTGTCGTACTAGTTGCAGTTTTAGCACATAGTTTGTGTACCGTATTTTCTGCACCATAAGCCGCCCTGGGTTATAAGCCGCGCCTTCAATGAACGGCATATTTCAAAACTTTGTCCACCTATAAGCCGCCCCGTGTTGTAAGCCGCATCTAACTGCGCTAAAGGGAATGTCAAAAAACAGTCAGATAGGTCAGTCAAACTTTAATAATATATTAAAAACCAGCGTTCTAACAACTCTGTTCACTCCCAAAATGTACGGTAATGTGCAAATGTGCAATCACAAACATAGTAAAATTCAAAATAGTGCAGAGCAATAACATCAATAACTTAATGTTGCTCGAACGTTAATGTCACAACACACAAAATAAACATAACGCTCACTTTCTGAAGTTATTCTTCATTCATAAATCCCTCGAATTCTTCTCCTTCGGTGTCCGAATTAAAAAGTTGGGCGAATACGGGATCCAAAATGGCCGGCTCCGTCTCGTCGAAGTCATTGCCTTCCGGAAAGCTCGGACCACAGTTGTGACCGAAATATCCGCCCAGGCATTTACGATCCACTGGCAGATGTTGGCGTATGTCCTCCGGCGCTGTCTCCCTGTCTTAGTGAAGGTGTGTTCGCCTTCGGTCATCCATTGTTCCCACGCCGTTCGCAGTCGTGCTTTAAATGCCCTGTTGACACCAATATCGAGCGGTTGGAGTTCTTTGGTTAATCCACCCGGAATGACGGCGAGTGTTGTATTTGTGTGCTTCACTTGTTTTTTGACACCATCTGTGATGTGGGCGCGCATGGAGTCGTATATCAACAGGGAACACACAAAGGAAATGAAACGTAATACCCGCGCGCTTCTTCTTCTACGGGGGCGGGTGGTTGCTTACCTTAGAAGAAGAAGCGCTTCCTCTTCTACGGGGGCGGGTGCTTACCTTGGCAGTTGCTTACCATAGAAGAAGAAGCGCTTCCTCTTCTACGGGGAAAAAAGATGGCGGCTGTTTACCGTAGTTGCGAGACCGAAACTTTATGAAAATAAATATTTATATTAATCCATATATAAGGCGCACCGGGTTATAAGCCGCACTGTCAGCTTTTGTGAAAATTTGTGGTTTTTAGGTGCGGCTTATAGTGCGGAAAATACGGTACATGTGTCGTACTAGTTGCAGTTTTAGCACATAGTTTGTGTACATGTGTACTACTAGTTGCAGTTTTAGTCCATAGTTTGTGTACATGTGTCCTACTAGTTGCAGTTTTAGCACATAGTTTGTGCACATGTGTACTACTAGTTGCAGTTTTAGCACATAGTTTGTGTTCATGTGTCGTACTAGTTGCAGTTTTAGCACATAGTTTGTGTACATGTGTACTACTAGTTGCAGTTTTAGTCCATAGTTTGTGTACATGTGTCCTATTAGTTGCAGTTTTAGCACATAGTTTGTGTACATGTGTCCTACTAGTTGCAGTTTTAGCACATAGTTTGTGTACGTGTGTACTACTAGTTGCAGTTTTAGCACATAGTTTGTGTATATGTGTACTACTAGTTGCAGTTTTAGCACATAGTTTGTGTACATGTGTCCACTGTGTGCTGCTAATGTTATTACATTTCTGTAACCTCAGACAAATACGGTGTGTACTTTTCCCTGATGTGTTCCCTCTCTTCGCAGGGATCTGAGCCATAACAAATTGCAGGTGCTGGACAGCACTTTGTTTTCCCAACTCCAACATCTAAATGAAATGTAAGTTTGCCTGCTGCGTCCTAGAATAAACTTCTGTCACTGTCTCAGTGATGCCAAGCTGTATTTTTAAATGTCTGCTCCTTTTTTTTTTCTTCAGAAAGCTGAACCACAACGAACTGGAGGCCATACCCGATTTGGGATGGTCCGCATCCAACATCACAACTTTAGTTCTGTAAGTAAATTAGTCAAATGCTACGAGGAAAAAGTTGCAATGTTGACTGTAATAACACAAATTTGCCATGCAGACTGACATTGCTCAAAAAATAATAATCAATGTTGTTATGAATTATTGACCTATTCAAGGATCACAAATTCTAATTTTTTATTTTGGGGGGGAAAATATTGCATATTTTGTGTTTTGTTAAATTAAAAAAAACATTAAAATAATATATGTCATATTTTTGGAACCCCGAGAGTCTTTGCTCAGAAAATAATAATGAATTAAAACCAATGTTGTTATGAATTATTGACTTATTTAAGGCTCCAATTACTTCACACTCAATATTTCACTTTAAATATTTTTTGGGGAAAATATTACATATTTGTGTGTTTTAATAAATAAAATAAAAAACATTAAAAAACACTAAAAACGTATAAACGAAGGACATATCTGTCACATTTTTTGGAACCCCAAGAATTTTAGTGGGATTAAAAAAAACTGTCTTTGCTCAGAAAATAATAATGAATCAAAATCAATGTTGTTATGAATTGTTGACTTATTCAAGGATCAAAAATTCCAATTGGAAACATTTTTGGGGAAAATATTGCATATTTTTTGTTTTATTAAATAAAAATAAAAAAATAATAATATATGTCACATTTTTGAAATCCCGAGAATTTTAGTGGGATTAAAAAAACTGTCTTTGCTCAGAAAATAATAATAAATCAATGTTGATATGAATTATTGACCTATTCAAGGATCAAACATTCTAATTTTAAATTTTTTGGGGGTAAAATATTGCATATTTTGTGTTTTATTAAATTAAAAAAACATTAAAATAATATATGTCACATTTTTGGAACCCTGAGAGTCTTTGCTCAGAAAATAATAATGAATTAAAACCAATGTTGTTATGAATTATTGACTTATTTAAGGCTCCAATTACTTCACACTCAATATTTCACTTTAAATATTTTTTGGGGAAAATATTGCATATTTGTGTGTTTTAATAAATAAAATAAAAAACACTAAAAACTTATAAACGACGGACATATCTGTCACATTTTTTGGAACCCCAAGAATTTTAGTGGGATTAAAAAAAACTGTCTTTGCTCAGAAAATAATAATGAATCAAAATCAATGTTGTTATGAATTGTTGACTTATTCAAGGATCAAAAATTCCAATTGGAAACATTTTTGGGGAAAATATTGCATATTTTTTGTTTTATTAAATAAATAAAAAATAAAAATAATATATGTCACATTTTTGAAATCCCGAGAATTTTAGTGGGATTAAAAAAACTGTCTTTGCTCAGAAAATAATAAGAAATCAATGTTGATATGAATTATTGACCTATTCAAGGATCAAAAATTCTAATTTTAAATTTTTTGGGGGGAAAATATTGCATATTTTGTGTTTTATTAAATTAAAAAAACATTAAAATAATATATGTCACATTTTTGGAACCCCGAGAGTCTTTGCTCAGAAAATAATAATGAATTAAAACCAATGTTGTTATGAATTATTGACTTATTTAATTAAGGCTCCAATTACTTCACACTCAATATTTCACTTTAAATATTTTTTGGGGAAAATATTGCATATTTGTGTGTTTTAATAAATAAAATAAAAAACATTAAGAAACACTAAAAACGTATAAACGAAGGACATATCTGTCACATTTTTTGGAACCCCAAGAATTTTAGTGGGATTAAAAAAAACTGTCTTTGCTCAGAAAATAATAATGAATCACAATCAATGTTGTTATGAATTGTTGACCTATTCAAGGATCAAAAATTCCAATTGGAAACATTTTTGGGGAAAATATTGCATATTTTTTGTTTTATTAAATTTAAAAAAAAATAATAATAATATATGTCACATTTTTGAAATCCCGAGAATTTTAGTGGGATTAAAAAAAAACTGTCTTTGCTCAGAAAATAATAATAAATCAATGTTGTTATGAATTATTGACCTATTTAAAGCTCCAATTACTTCACACTCAATATTTCACTTTAAAATATTTTTGGGGCAAAATATTGCATATTTCTGTGTTTTAATAAATTTAAAAAAAACATAAAAAAATATATTAAAAACTTATAAACGACGGACATATCTGTGAGATTTTTTGGAACCCCAAGAATTTTAGTGGGATTAAAAAAAACTCTCTTTGCTCAAAAAATAATAATGAATCAAAATCAATGTTGTTATGAATTATTGACCTATTTAAGGCTACAATTACTTCGCAAGAAATAATTGTAATTTGAAATATTTTGGGGGGAAAATATTGCATATTGTGTGTTTTATTAAATTAAAAAAAAAAATTAAAAACCTATAATCAACGGACGTATCTGATGTTGATCGAGAGACTTATGTTGAAAGTTTAAAAAAAATGTATGACTTATTTTTTAACATTTTTGGAGCCCCAAGACTTTTAGTGGGATTAAAAAAACTGCCTATGCTCAGAAAAAATTTTGGAATTAAAATCAATGTTGTTATGAATTATTGACGTATTTAAGTCTCCAATTACTTCACATCTAATAATCCAATTTGAAATATTTTTTGGGGAAAATATTGCATATAATGTGTTTTAATGAACCAAAAAAACATATGCAAATAATAAAACCTTATAGTCAATGAACATATCTGAAGTTGATCTAGAGACTTAAGTGTTGAAAGAAAAGAAAAAAAGAAAAAAATTATATTTATAATTTTTATTAGTGGGGCCCATTTGGATTACTAAACATTTTTGTGGGATTTTTTTTTTGAAACTATCATTGCTCAAAAATAATAATGAATTAATATTAACGTTGTTATGAATTATTGACCTATTTCAGGATCAAATTACTTCACAACAAATATTCCAATTTAAAATATTTTAGGGGAACATATTTCATATTTTGTGTGTTTTATTAAATCAATAAATAACATTAAAAAACAACAACTTATAATCGACAGATATATCTGCAGTTGGTCTAGAGACTTAAATGTTGAAAGTAAAAACAATACAAAATAACTTATTTTTAACATTTTTATGAGTGGGGCCCCTTTGAATCCCCAATAATTTTAGTGTGATTAATGAATCCAAACCAATGGTGCTATGAATTATTGACTTAATTACTTCACATCAAATATTCCACTTTTACATTTTTGGGGGGGAAAATAAAGCATTATTTGTCTTTTTGTCATTAAAAAAGGTGCATGAAACATTAAAAATGTTTTACTTTATATCATCACATAGACCGGAAGTTGTTTTAGAAATGTAAACATTTGATAATTAAAAAAAAAATTAAAAAAAATAATATATGACTTGTTTTTAACATTTTATGACTGAGACCCTTCTGGGTCCCTGGGACCAAACTTGAGCCTTAAAGGTTACAAATTCTATATAACGTATTTGTTTTGAAAGTGAAAAACATCAAAATGGTCTGAAAAAGTATAGACACCCCTGCTGTAGAATAGAATAGAAAGTACTTTATTGATCCCTGGGGGAAATTCAGCACCACAGTTCGCTCACAATAGACAATAAATATTATACAGCATTATTCACATGTGAATAAAATAAATACAGTCTATTATACAGCATTATTCACATGTGAAGAAAATAAATACAGCCTATTATACAGCATTATTCACATGTGAATAACATAAATACAGTCTATCATACAGCATTATTCACATGTGAATAATATAAATACAGTCTATTATACAGCATTATTCACATGTGAAGAAAATAAATACAGCCTATTATACAGCATTATTCACATGTGAATAACATAAATACAGTCCATCATACAGCATTATTCACATGTGAATAATATAAATACAGTCTATTATACAGCATTATTCACATGTGAATAATATAAATACAGTCTATTGTACAGCATTATTCACATGTGAATAACATAAATACAGTCTATTGTACAGCATTATTCACATGTGAATAATATAAATACAGTCTATTATACAGCATTATTCACATGTGAATAATATAAATACAGTCTATTATACAGCATTATTCACTTGTGAATAATATAAATACAGTCTATTATACAGCATTATTCACATGTGAATAATATAAATACAGTCTATTATACAGCATTATTCACATGTGAATAATATAAATACAGTGTATTATACAGCATTATTCACATGTGAATAATATAAATACAGTCTATTATACAGCATTATTCACATGTGAATAATATAAATACAGTCTATTATACAGCATTATTCACATGTGAATAATATAAATACAGTCTATTATACAGCATTATTCACATGTGAATAATATAAATACAGTCTATTATACAGCATTATTCACATGTGAATAAAATAAATACAGTCTATTATACAGCATTATTCACATGTGAATAATATAAATATAGTATACATATATTCTACGTCCATGTTCCCAGACTGGGCAGTAGCAGACATGGCCGCCAGCCCCAGACAGGTCACATGGGAGTGTTTTGTTGGAGTATTT
>NC_084572.2:7685000-7695000 GCF_033978685.3 Nerophis lumbriciformis | reverse complement strand
AAGCAGGCCCATACAGTAATGTGATTATACATGTTTAGGGGTGGCGGAGGCAGGCCCATACAGTAATGTGATTATACATGTTTAGGGGTGGCGGAAGTGGGCCCATACAGTAATGTGATTATACATGTTTAGGGGTGGCGGAGGCAGGCCCATACAGCATACTTGCCAACCCTCCCGGATTTTCCGGGAGACTCCCGAAATTCAGCGCCTCTCCCGAAAACCTCCCGGGACAAATTTTCTCCCGAAATTCAGGCGGACTCAGGTCCATGAGGACCTGAGTCCGCTAACCCACAACATAAACAGCGTACCTGCCCAATAACGTTATAACTGTAGAATGATGGAGGGCGAGTTCTTGGTTTCGTACGTGGGTTTATTGTTAGGCAGTTTCATTAACGTCCTCCCAGCGCGGCAACAACACACAACAACAGCAGTCACGTTTTTGTCTACCGTAAAGCAGTTTGTCTGCCGTAAACAGCAATGTTATGACACTCTTAAACATGACAATACTGCCATCTAGTGCATTTGATGAAAGCACTTTTGTGCGTGCCACACAGCAATGCATCTTCAGAGAGGGTGTTCAGCATGGTTAGAAAAATAGTGACAGAGAATAGAACAAGGATGGACAATTCAACCCTTAACTCAACAATGAGTAGATGAGTGTTATGTGTGTGTATATGTGTAAATAAATGAACACTGAAATTCAAGTATTTATTTTATATATATATATATATATATATATATATATATATAATAAAATAAATATATATATATAATAAAATACATATATATATACGTATAAGCGGTAGAAAATGGATGGATGGATGGATATATATATAGCTAGAATTCACTGAACGTCAAGTATTTCTTATATATATATATATATATATATGTATATGTATATATATATACATATATATATATATATATATATATATATATAATCTATGAAATACTTGACTTGGTGAATTCTAGCTGTAAATATACTCCTCCCCTTTTAGCCACGCCCCCAACCACGCCCCCGTCTCACCCCGACCACGCCCACCCCCTCCCCCCACCTCCCGAAATCGGAGGTCTCAAGGTTTGCAAGTATGCCATACAGTAATGTGAATATACATGTTTAGGGGTGTCGGAGGCAGGCCCATACAGTAATGTGATTTACATGTTTAGGGGTGGCGGAGGGGGCCCATACAGTAATGTGGTTATACATGTTTAGGGGTGGCGGAGGCAGGCCCATACAGTAATGTGATTATACATGTTTAGGGGTGGCGGAGGCAGGTCCATACAGTAATGTGATTATACATGTTTAGGGGTATGATGCCTTGGATTCCACCCAAAAGCCACTAGAACGTTGTTTATAGTCAACCTCGAGAAGGTGACCAGTTATCAGGAACCGCATTCAATTTAATTACGGAAAAACTAGCCGTCGGGACTTTTACCACGGTTATCATTACTACCGTTGATGTGCGTTCTTCGGGGGGGAAAAAATTTGACCTTAAAAAGTTGCTTATTAAGCTCGCAAACGAGGCTACATTCTGAATCCAAAGTGTTAACATGCGACGGAGGCAGGCCCATACAGTAATGTGATTATACATGTTTAGGGATGTGACGTTTCTTAACGGAGAACGATGTTGTTGTCTCTTGTTTTCATGTTAGCATTTAAGCTCGCTAGCAAGCTAGTCGGTCTGTAATTTTGTAGTTATCGACTTTTCGATCAAAAATAGCCGTCTGGAGTTTTACCACGGTTATCGTGGAGGAAGCAGGCCCATACAGTCTTTCTCCTGGGACTCCCTCAAGGAGCGTTTCCAAAGTCTGTTGTGCGTTCTTCAAAAAACAAAACATTTTTGACCTTAAAAAGTTGCTTATCCCGCCTGCAAGCGAGGCTTCATTCTGAATCCAAAGTGCTAACATCTGGCGGAGGCAGGCCCATACAGTAATGTGATTATACATGTTTAGGGGTGGCGGAGGCAGGCCCATACAGTAATTCATCTCAAATGTGTTGAAAGCAAAATGAAGCGCAAGAGCGGCCACGAAGCTAAAAAAAAAAAGAACTCACTGCCGTTCTCAGCGCCTGTGTTGCGTGACACCCTCTTCTTCACATTCGCTCTCTCCAGTGGAACATTTCTCCGGAACATCTCTCCCTCCTTCAGTTTCTGTGAAGTGGGAGGTAAAAAAGAAAAAAAGGGCTGAGGATATCAAGTAGCACCTTATTCAAACAGCCAGGCAGACATGGCGGCAGCTCTCTTGACCCAGTAAAAACAAAGGCAACAACCCTGCAGCTGGGAGTCATTGAGTCCTGATCATCTTAATTAATTGGACAATTTCCTAGGAATTTATGAAGGGGGTCCACCTCCGCTGTCACCAAATCCCCCCAGCTTGTGTTCCAACAAATAACCTGGAGATCCCAGCTCCGATTAGAAGGCCGGAGCTCTTCACAGGAAATATGAGTCGCTTGGATTGAACTCAGCTTGCATGCAAAGTCATTGTGCCTAAAGTTCTGTTATTAATGGCAAAAATAATGTCTTTTTTTAAAAGGAAGACTCCATAAAAATATGCATTGGATGCTGCAGCGTAGTGAGATACAAGCCTGGTTTTCATTACAGGCGCCAGTCGTCAGATGACTCCTCAAAACTCACTTCTCCGTCCAATAGGAAATACCACACACACACACACACACACACAGACACACACACACGCACACACACACACACAAATTCTTGTATTCCTTACCTTCTTGAGACCTGGGTAAAATGCCTCCCTCTTTAGGACCAGCCTTTCTAGATATATAAAGAAGTGTATTTACAACATTAATAATATATACACACTATGCAAATATAAAAAAAAGCTTGTTGTGAAAAATGAGTTGGAATTTCACAAGAAAAAGGTCACAATTTCACAAGAAAAATGTAGAATTTTGGCAGTATTATAATAAAAGTCTTAATTTTACTCAACGCAAGTCAAAAGAAAAACTGAACATTTGTGCAATGTTATGATAAAAGTTGGAATTTTACTCAATAACAGTCGCAATTTTAAAAGAAAAGCTTAAAATGTTGGCAATTTTATGAAAAGAGTTGTCATTTTACCCAACAAAAGTCTTTTTATAAGAACACTTTACAATTTTGGCAATGTTATTATAATGATCGGAATTTTACTTGGCAAAGTCATCATTTTACCCAAAAAATGTCGCTATTTTACAAGAACAACAAAAAAAATGGCAATATTGTCATAAAAGTCAGAATTTTATATGACAAATGTCACCATTTTGCATTACAATGTAATAATTTTACATAAAAAAGTAATAATTTTACAAGAAAATATTGCAATATTACAGAAGCAGAAAGAATATGAGAAATGGTTCCCAATTTTATAAGAAAGAAGTCGACATATTTTTTAGTTCATTTATTTTTTTATAGAATTTTTTGTTTGTAATTGGTTTTTAATCTTCATTATTTACTTCAAGTTATTACAGTATGTCTCTATATACATATTTATTTTATTTTTTTAAATACATTTTGGCCAAAGGTGGCACATTTCAATTTCTTACACACACTTGTTATTTCATATGTTGACCTCTTTAGGACCACCCTTTCTAGATATATAAAGAAGTGTATTTACAACATTAATAATATATACATACTATGCAAATATAAAAAAGCTTGTTGTGAAAAATGAGTTGGAATTTCACAAGAAAAATGTCACAATTTCACAAGAAAAACTTTGGCAGTATTATAATAAAAGTCGTCATTTTACTCGACACAGGTCAAATTTTCGCGAGAAAAACTGAACATTTGTGCAATATTATGATAAAAGTTGGAATTTTACTCAATAACAGTTGCAGTTTTAAAAGAAAAGCTTAAAATGTTGGCAATTTTATGAAAATAGTTGTCATTTTACCCAACAAAAGTATTTTTATAAGAACACTTTACAATTATGGCAATGTTATTATAATGATCGGAATTTTACTTGGCAAAGTCATCATTTTACCCAAAAAAATTCGCTATTTTACAAGAACAACAAAAAAAAATGGCAATATTGTCATAAAAGTCTGAATTTTATATGACAAATGTCACCATTTTGCATTACAATGTAATAATTTTACATAAAAAAGTAATAATTTTACAAGAAAATATTGCAATATTACAGAAGCAGAAAGAATATGAGAAATGGTTCCCAATTTTATAAGAAAGAATCGACAAATTTTTTAGTTCATTTTTTTTTTTTTTTTACAATTTTTTGTTTGTAATTGGTTTTTAATCTTCATTATTTACTTCAAGTTATTACAGTATGTCTCTATATACATATTTATTTTATTTTTTTAAATAAATTTTGGCCAAAGGTGGCACATTTCAATTTCTTACACACACTTATTTCATATGTTGACCTCTTTAGGACCACCCTTTCTAGATATATAAAGAAGTGTATTTACAACATTAATAATATATACATACTATGCAAATATAAAAAAGCTTGTTGTGAAAAATGAGTTGGAATTTCACAAGAAAAATGTCACAATTTCACAAGAAAAACTTTGGCAGTATTATAATAAAAGTCGTCATTTTACTCGACACAGGTCAAATTTTCGCGAGAAAAACTGAACATTTGTGCAATATCATGATAAAAGTTGGAATTTTACTCAAAAACAGTCACAGTTTTACAAGAAACACTTAAAATGTTGTCAATTTATGAAAAGAGTCGTCATTTTACCCGACAAAATTCTCAATTTTATAAGAAAACTTGAAATTTTGGCAATATTATAATGATCGGAATTTTACTTGACAAAATAATGACAGAGGTCATCATTTTACTCAAAAATGTTTGCTATTTTACAAGAACACCAAAAAAATTGCAATATTGTGACAAAAGTCTGAATTTTATATGACAAATGTCACCATTTTGCATTAAAAATGAATAATTTTACATTAAAAAAAGTTATAATTTTACGAGAAAATATTGCAACATTACAGAAGCAGAAAGAATGAGAAATTGTTCGCAATTTTATAAGAAAAAAGTCGACACTGCTTTTAGTTCTTTTTTTTTTTTTTTAGAATGTTTTGTTTTTAATCTTCATTATTTACTTCAAGTTATTATAGTATGTCTTTATATCCATTTATATATATATTTATTTTTTTTAAATTAATTTTGGCCAAAGGTGGCGCATTTCAATTTCTTACACACACTTGTTATTTCATATGTTGACCAGAGGGGGAGCACTTATAAAACCGACACACAGTCAATTTGAAAAAATACCTCCTTTTCGGGGATGAATAGGGAAGTTCTTCTTTAGCTGCCGTCTTGTTTTATCACATATTGCTGCCTTTGCACCTGCCAATGTTTACTTTTGTATGCACATTAAATCAACAAACAATTCTGACTTTGGAGCAATGTTCACAGACTCTAGTATTTGGCTCTCTGTTAGATGCAATGTTATTGGGACCATGATTATATCTTAACTTGTTCACACCTCCTCTTATGGAAGATACTTTTCCTTTTGTTCATGTCTCAAGAAGGGTAGAAATACAAGAACACACACACACACACACACACACACACACACAAACACACACAGTCCACAACCACCACTCACAATCATAGACTTAGCAAAGGCAACCTCACTTTCCCACACTTCCCAGCACTGAATAAAACCATGACGATGTACTCAGAGGCCATTTTTGCCACTTTTATTCTAAATAGGGTTGAACGGTACACCGTATCGTGGTACTATTAAATCAAAAACGGTCCTATACTCTGTTTGAAAAGTACCGGTTCGCCATATTTTCTTTTCTTTTAACGGGCATGAAGGCGTGTCGTCGTCACGTGGTGACGTTGCTGGTTTTACGAGCAGAGGAGCATGTTCGGCAGCGCACACACACAGAGTACTGACAAGCAGACACAGTGTGTAGACAGAAAAGGGAAAATGGACGCATTTTGGTGTAAAAAGTAAAGATAAAGGTGAAGTTATAACACTGAAACACCCTCAGGAAGAGCTGCTTTAGCACAGGGCTAGCTAGCTAGCAGCTAACATCCATCTGCAGCCGGCAGTGTTTTAGCTACTTCTAAATCACTAATCCTAATCACTAATCACAGAACACTTTTTCACTTTGCATCAGTCCATCTTAGATGAGCTTGGGCCCAACAAGGCGTTTCTGGGTGTTGTTGATAAATGGCTTTGGCTTTGCATAGTAGAGTTTTAACTTGCACTTACAGATGTAGCGACCAACTGTAGTTACTGACAGTGGGTTTCTGAAGTGTTCCTGAGCCCATGTGGTGATATCCTTTACACACTGATGTGGCTTTTTGATGCAGTACCGCCTGAGGGATCCAAGGTCACGGGCATTCAGTGTTGGTTTTCGGCCTTGCCGCTTATGTGCAGTGATTTCTCCAGATTCTCTGAACCTTTTGATGATATTACGGCGCGTAGATGGTGAAATCCCTAAATTCCTTGCAATAGCTGCTTGAGAAATGTTGTTCTTAAACAATTTGCTCAGGCATTTATTGACAAAGTGGTGACCCTCGCCCCGTCCTTGTTTGTGAATGACTAAGCATTTCATGGAAGCTGCTTTTATAGCCAATCATGGCACCCACCTGTTCCCAATTAGCCTGTTCACCTGTGATAAGAGTTTGACGAGCATTCCTCAACTTTCTCACTCTTTTTTGCCGCTTGTGCCAGCTTTTTTGAAACATGTTGCAGGCATCAAATTCCAAATGAGCTAATATTTGCAAAAAATAACAAAGTTTACCAGTGTGAACATGAAATATCTTGTCTTTGCAGTCTATTCAATTGAATATAAGTTGAAAAGGATTTGTTGTATTCTCTTTTTATTTACCATTTACACAACGTGACAACTTCACTGCTTTTGGGCTTTTGTACAAGCACGTTTTTAAAAAGGCGTTTTTAGGCCATCTCGATGCAGCCAGGAGTTTTTCCTCACCTGTAACTTGTGTTGAAAAAGTTTAATTTTTGCTATTCTAGCTAATAAAAGGGTTTGAATTGAGAACGGGTTCTGAATCTGAATGGGAAATGGATCGACTCGTCAAGTGATTCACATCAAGTACATTGCTGCTTTATGGCTTCCAAAAACAGACAAGAATGAATGAAGTCGCTTTCTTGAAATCAAATGCTCAATCCTGCGAGTCCAGGTTGCTTTTTTTGCTGAAAAAAATCCTCCCGTTTGAGACTGGAAGGACGCAGATAACCCCGAGCCAAAACTGGAAAGACTGGTTCTCTGACGGCTCCTAGTCTCAGTGGAGGGAACATGAAAAGTGAGATACAGGTGGTGCACGGCCCCTTGTTGAGGGGCCGGGGGGCTGTGGTGTGTGCAAAGCCCTTTGCAAATCTCCCAACAAAAGCGGCTGCCTGTGCAATTTTATTGGTGATAATGATCCTTTTTTTCAAAATGTGTGCCATGTTTCTATTGAGGGATCTGAGCTGCTGTGTTAGGTACAATTCTAGACTATTTTACACATGTTGCCAAGCTTGTCCTCACTTGGCTCCATGCTCCAGTTGAGAGAGACATGCTCCAGTGGTTCTAGTCCACCCTCGCCCCGCAGTCCAGCCAAACTCTGTGGGCTGCTACTCTTCCGCCTGCTCTGTCTCGCTGTTTACGTCATGGCCGTACCCGAAGGGCTTCCATACGCAGAGCCAGTTGGGAAAATGTGAATATGAAATGCAAGATTAAGATCAGATGGTCCATTTGCATGCCAGGCTATTGTGGCAGCGAAGTTAGGACGTGCAGCTTTTGCACGAGAAGTGTATTTACAACATTAATAATATATACATACTATGCAAATATAAAAAAGCTTGTTGTGAAAAATGAGTTGGAATTTCACAAGAAAAAGGTCACAATTTCACAAGAAAAACTTAGAATGTTGGCAGTATTATAATAAAAGTCCTCATTTTACTCAACGCAGGTCAAAATGTTACAAGAGAAACTAAACATGTGTGCAATATTATGATAAAAGTTGGAATTTTACTCAATAACAGTCACAATTTTACAAGAAAAGCTTAAAATGTTGGCAATTTTATGAAAAGATTCGTAATTTTACCTGACAAAATTCACAATTTTATAAGAAAACTTTACAATTTTGGCAATGTTATAATAATGATCGGAATTTCACTCGGCAAAATGATGACAGAGGTCATAATTTTACTCAAAAAATTCCGCTATGTTACAAGAACAACAACAAATTTGGCAATATTGTTATAAAAGTCTGAATTTTATATGACAAATGGCACCATTTTGCATTAAAAAGTAATAATTTTACATTAAAAAGTAATCATTTTACGAGAAAATATTGCAATATTACAGAAGCAGAAAGAATATGAGAAATTGTTCCCAATTTTAAAAGAAAAAAGTCGACACTGCTTTTAGTTCATTAATTTTTTTTAGAATTTTTTGTTTGTAATTGGTTTGTAATCTTCATTATTTACTTCAAGTTATTACAGTATGTCTTCATATACATATATATATATCTTTTTTTTAATTAATTTTGGCCAAAGGTGGCGCATTTAAATTTCTTACACACACTTATTATTTCATATGTTGACCAGAAAGGGAACACTTCAAATTTTTACACACACTTGTTATTTCATATGTTGACCAGAGGGGGAGCACTTTTAAAAGCGACACACAGTCAATTTGAAAAATGCCTCCACTTTGGGACCACCCTCATTTTGACCAGCAGGTGTGCAAATGAGACATTGTCTATTAGATGCAATGTTATTGGGACCATGATTTATGTAATCACTTGTTCACACCTCCTCATATGGAGGATACTTTTCCTTCTTCATGTCTCAAGAAGAGGATAAATACAAGGACACACACACACATATTCGTGTATTCCTTACCTTCTTGAGACCTGAGAAAAATGCCTCCCTCTTTAGGACCAGCCTTTCTAGATATATAAAGATGTGTATTTACAACATTAATAATATATACATACTATGCAAATATAAAAAAAAGCTTGTTGTGAAAAATGAGTTGGAATTTCACAAGAAAAAGGTCACAATTTCACTAGAACAACTTAGAATTCTGGCAGTATTATAATAAAAGTCCTCATTTTACTCAACATTTTACAAGAAAAACTGAACATTTGTGCAATGTTATGATAAAAGTTGGAATTTTACTCAATAACAGTCGCAGTTTTGCAAGAAACACTTAAAATGTTGTAAATTTTACGGAAAGAGTCGTCATTTTACCCGACAAAAGTCTCAATTTTATAAGAACATTTTACAATTTTGGCATTGTTATAATAATGACCGAATTTTACTCAAAAAAGTTCACTATTTTACAAGAACAACAAAAAAATGGGCAATATTGTGATAAAAGTCAGAATTTGATATGACAAATGGCACCATTCAGCATTAAAAAGTAATAATTTTACATTAAAAAAAGAAAATTTTTACGAGAAAATATTTCAATATTACAGAAACAGAAAGAATATGAGAAATTGTTCCCAATTTTATAAGAAAAAAGTCGACACTGCTTTTAGTTCATTAATTTTTTTTAGAATTTTTTGTTTGTAATTGGTTTGTAATCTTCATTATTTACTTCAAGTTATTACAGTATGTCTTCATATATATATATATATATATATATATATATATATATATATATATATATATATATATATATATATATATATATATATATATATATATATATATATATATATATATATAAATTAATTTGGGCCAAAGGTGGTGCATTTACATTTCTTACACACACTTGTTATTTCATATGTTGGCCAGAGGGGGAGCACTTCAAATTTCGTACACACACTTGTTATTTCATATGTTGGCCAGAAAGGGAGCACTTCAAAAATGACATTTTTTATGGTCCCTTTTTTTTAGAAAGTATGGAACTACATGTTGGTACCGCTACCAAGATAGTGGTATCAGGACAACCCTAGTAGGTGGTGTATAGTCCCTCCTCTTCTTGAAACAGAGCTGCATCAAACTAATGTAACACTCCAACAATCCAGTATTGACAAATACAAAGTGTCC
>NC_084572.2:7612500-7682500 GCF_033978685.3 Nerophis lumbriciformis | reverse complement strand
TGTTATTAATCGTTATTTTTGCCCCAATACCACTGAGTCAAATACACAGCATTTCTGCCATTTATCGGGGGGACGGTGTGTGTGTTTTCAGAGCCAACAACCGGTTCTCCAGAGTCGCCGCGGAGCAGCTGAGGCCGTTCCTCGCCCTGGAAACGCTGGACCTCAGCAACAACAACATTGTGGAAATAAAGGCCGACTCCTTCCCTGTGCTGCCCCTCAAGAACCTGTGAGTCTTTGCACATAAACACAGATTATTGAGGGTCTCTCTAGAATCTAAGTACGGATAATAAGTCGGACACATTTCCAGTGGGGGTTGGTTTTCGTCCTGGTCGTGGAACTGTGGACCAGCTCTATACTCTCAGCAGGGTCCTGGAGGGTGCATGGGAGTTTGCCCAACCAGTCTACATGTGCTTTGTGGACTTGGAGAAGGCATTCGACCGTGTACCCCGGGAAGTCCTGTGGGGAGTGCTCAGAGAGTATGGGGTATCGGACTGTCTGATTGTGGCGGTCCGCTCCCTGTATGATCAGTGTCAGAGCTTGGTCCGCATTGCCGGCAGTAAGTCGGACACGTTTCCAGTGAGGGTTGGACTCCGCCAAGGCTGCCCTTTGTCACCCATTCTGTTCTGAACTTTTATGGACAGAATTTCTAGGCGCAGTCAGGGCGTTGAGGGGATCCGGTTTGGTGGCTGCAGGATTAGGTCTCTGCTTTTTGCAGATGATGTGGTCCTGATGGCTTCCTCTGGCCAGGATCTTCAGCTCTCACTGGATCGGTTCGCAGCCGAGTGTGAAGAGACTAGGATGAGAATCAGCACCTCCAAGTCCGAGTCCATGGTTCTCGCCCGGAAAAGGGTGGAGTGCCATCTCTGGGTTGGGGGAGGAGTTCAAGTACCTGGGAGTCTTGTTCACGAGTGAGGGAGGAGTGGATGGTGAGATCGACAGGCGGATCAGTGCGGCGTCTTCAGTAATGCGAACGCTGTATCGATCCGTTGTGGTGAAGAAGGAGCTGAGCCGGAAGGCAAAGCTCTCAATTTACCGGTCGATCTACATTCCCATCCTCACCTATGGTCATGAGCTTTGGGTTATGACCGAAAGGACAAGATCACGGGTACAAGCGGCCCAAATGAGTTTCCTCCGCCGGGTGGCGGGTCTCTCCCTCAGAGATAGGGTGAGAAGCTCTGTCATCCGGGAGGAACTCAAAGTAAAGCCGCTGCTCCTCCCCATGGAGAGGAGCCAGATGAGGTGGTTCGGGCATCTGGTCAGGATGCCACCCGAACGCCTCCCTAGGGAGGTGTTTAGGGCACGTCCCACCGGTAGGAGGCCACAAGGAAAGACCCAGGACACGTTGGGAAGACTGTGTCTCCCGACTGGCCTGGGAAAGCCGCGGGATCCCCCGGGAGGAGTTGGACCAAGTGGCTGGGGAGAGGGAAGTCTGGGCCTCTCTGCCCCCCGCGATCCCACCTCGTATAAGCGGAAGAAGATGGATGGATGGATGGATCTCTTGAATCTTAATTTGTCGCCCTCAGGTTCCTCAACAACAACCGCATCTCCTCGCTGGAGACGGGCTGTTTCACCAATCTGTCCAGCAGCCTCCAGGTCCTGCGACTCACCCGCAACCGCCTCTCCTCAATACCGGCCAAGATCTTCCAGCTGCCCAACCTGCAGCACCTGTGAGTGTCGGGCGCCACGACACGAGGCCATACCTGCCAACTACTCCGGTTTTCCCGTAATTAGTACGGTTTTCATCAACCTATTCCGGGTTACGGTTGCAGTGATAAAAAATACGGTTTTTCATTAATTAAAAAAAATTTTTTTTTTTTAAGTTTTATTCACGAAATCGCGTAACAATGACAATCGACACTGCTTCCCGTAACTTCCTATCGAGCCATTCCGAATGCCATGCGCGAGGCTATTTATAGCACCGCTGCCAAGCACGAGGCACCAGTTGCCATTGTTTCCAAACGAGCGAACGATCATGGAATCAGCCGGAGAAAAATCGCAAACGAGTCTTAAACCGAAAAGAAAACTGCAGTCATTCCGTGAAGAATATTCAAAAGCCTATCCGGGAATAATTATCCGTTCCAAAAAGGGTGAAAACTACGCGAATTGCACCTTGTGCAGACAAGATTTTTCAATCGGACACGGAGGAATTAGCGATGTAAAAGACCACGTTGGGACAAAAAAACACAAGTCTAATGCCGTTGCTAGCGATACAAGTGGAAAACTTTCAACGTTTTTCGTCGCCCAAACAGATTCTTTGGATGTGATAAATGCCAAAGTTTTATTTACGGAGGCAATAATTGAGCATGGACTAGAATAAATTTGGATTTTAGCCACAAAAAGGTAATGACACCAATGTTATCTATTGGAATTGTTTAGTACTGTTATACTGTTAAAAGTGTTTATACTATTTATGTTTTCAAGTCCCAGTTGAAGAAATCTTGTTAAATGTTGACAGCATAACTACCAAAATACAGAAGTATGTCCTTAATATTTTTGCAGTGCTATTTCTGTTGAAAAGTTAAAATGATTACATTAGAGATGTGATGTGCCACTTTTCAAGTGTCTGATGGCCTAAATTAATTTTCATTAATTTTTCATATTTTGAATTCTTTTGAAAGGCTTACAAAAAAACTACATTTGAATTGTAATTCCATGCTATTGACAGGAATATTAATTTTAATGAAGTTAGCTTACCATGTTTACAGTATGATAATTGTGATAGAAATGTAAATTTTAGGCACAGAATATTTTTTACAATTGAACAAGGCAGTAGATTATACAAGCTTGGACAGAAAGTTAATAATGACACCAATTTTTTTTTTCATGGAATTGTTTAGTACTGTTTTACCATTTGTTTACTGTAAAAAGTGTTTATACTGTTTATACTTTCAATTAACAAATTGAAGTCTTGTGAAAGGTTGACAGGATAACTGGCATTAACTGTCAAAATAATTTCAAACTATTGAAGTTAGCTTACAGAATAAACATGTCAATTAACCCATATGATTTTTGCTGTAATATTTTTGTTTTGAAAATTCACTGTGACTGATAGAAAAGTGATGGTTTTAGCAACATTTTAACCTGTCTGAATGCTAATAATCATTTTGGACCCTGGCTACTAGGTTTTTCTGATTTCAAAAGTTGGCAGGTATGCGAGGCGAGCGCGGCTCTGACATGGGCGTGTCTTTCAGGGAGCTGAACCGCAATCGGCTGCGCCGGGTGGAAGGCTTGACGTTCCACGGTCTGCACGCTCTGCGCTCCCTGAAGATGCAGCGGAACGGCCTGAGCCGCCTGATGGACGGAGCCTTCTGGGGCCTGGGCAACATGGAAGTCCTGTAAGAGCTTTTCTTCTCCTCGTCCTTCCCGTCCGTTCCAAGTGTCAGAACCGGAGTCGGTGTTGGCGTTAACGCACTTTTTGGGTCTTTTTACGCATTGAAATCAGAAATGACGCGCATGTTCGGCGCGGTATAGCTCGGTTGGTAGAGTGGCTGTGCCAGCAACTTCAAGATTCCAGATTCGATTTCCGCTTCCGTTGTGTCCTTGGGCAAGACACTTTACCCACCTGCTCCCAGTGCCACCCACACTGCTTTAAATGGAACTTAGATATTGGGTTCAACTATGTAAAGCGCTTTGAGTCACTAGAGAAAAAGCGCTATATAAATATATATTTCACTTCACTTCGGAAGTCCGCGCGCAGATTTAAACTTTTTTTTTACCGACCTTGACTTCTTCAGGTCTAAACTCCCGTTTGCTTGTGTTTGTTTTTAATCGATTATCGCTTTCCACCGGTGTTTTGTTTTGTTTATATTTGCCGAGTCAAATTTCCGTCCCCGTTTATTGCGTTTTTATTGGTTGTAAATTTTGATTCGCCGAAAGTTTTATCACTGGGACAAAATAAAATAAAATAAAGACTTGATGGTAAACACTAAGGTGAGTGTAAAGTCAACCCTTTTAACTTCATCCTGTGCCATGTCTCCAGTAAATGACTTGTTGTAGTCTTTGTGAGTCCATGGAAACTTCACTTTTATCTCCCGCTGGATCCACATCGTTCAAGGATGGAGACAGGCTAGCTGTTAGCTACAAGCTAACCAGCACCCGACCAGACAAAAACACTCTTAGCAGGTCAACAAATGTGCTTTTTGAAGTGTTAATGTGCGAGGAGTGTTGAAAAGTAGTCTCTTGGAGAAGTGGCTGACAAGTTAGCAAGTGACATCATCACTGTCATTGTTTACTGAAGCAGAGATGCCGACTGGGCATTTTTATCTATAGACTTATTAGATTTAATTTTTTATTATCTATAGCAGGGGTGTCAAAAGAGTGGCTCGGAGGGCATTTGCAGCTAATGTTTTTAAGGCACATTCTAAAAATACTATTAAAATAAACAAAAGCATAACAAAAGTGAAATAAAAAAGCTTAAAGGTTAAATGTAATTTAGAAAAAGTTGCAATGTTGACTAATAAAACAAAGCTGGTTTTTTTTCCGTTAAAACTGTCATTGCTCAAAACATAATATTGAATCAATATTAATGTTTTTATGAATTATTGACCTATCCAAGGTTCCTGTTACTTCACATCAAATATTCCACTTTGAAAAATGTTTTTTTGGTGAAAGATTTTGCATATTTTGTGTGTTTGCCATAAAAATAGCATAGTTTTCTTTGACAAAAAGGGCTGAAAACAAACAAACAAAAAAACAACATAAAAAAAAACTACTTAGAATTGAGGGTTAGATGTGAAGTTGATTTTAGAATTTAAGTGTTAAATGAATAATGTGTGTATGCCCTGGCACACCATTATCATCATTTCATGACCCAAGCAAAAAAGTTTTTACATTTTTAGATAGATAGATAGATAGCTAGATAGATAGATAGATAGATGGATAGATAGATAGATAGATAGATAGATAGATAGATAATGAACACTTTACATTTGTTAAAATCTCAAAGTGCTACAAAGTATATAAAAAAAAAAAAAGAAAGTTAGAATATATAATAGAAAATTAATAGATAGATAGTACTTTATTGATTCCTTCAGGAGAGTTCCCCCAGGAAAGAATACTGAAATAAATACACCTACAACTTATTAAATAAAAATATAGAAATATAGGCAGTGGTAAAGTTTAGATCCATGAAGGAAAGAAGAAAGTGAATGAATGTTTATAACTGAACACATTTACATATGCATGAAAATGTGTTTTCTCCTGTATTATTTTTTGAATGAGTGAAGTAACGTTTATGTCAACCTTTTTCCAAAACACAATATAGAATGGGAGATATAAAAGGGTTTATTTTCAAAACGCTTACAAAAAAAGTGGGACCCCATTTTTATGACTTGATGGGGTCCCTGGGACCCCCATTTTGAAAGTTCCTAGTGCCAACACTGAGAGTTTTGGCTTGTGTGTGGTCCCGCAGGCAGCTGGATGACAACAACCTGACGGAGGTGAGCAAGGGCTGGCTGTACGGCCTGCTGACTCTGCAGCAGCTCCACCTGGGCCACAATGCCATCAGCAGGATCCGACCCGACGCCTGGGAGTTCTGCCAGAAACTCAGAGAGCTGTGAGTCCGGCCCCTGGTTTTCCTTCCCTCCCTCCTCACTTTCCATTCACTCTGTGAACTCCCAACACGTCTCTGTGTCGCCATGTCCTCACCTCTGCCACCATGTCCTCCCCTATGTCACCCCCGCCTGCCCTTCCTCTGCTACCCCCGCCCGCCCTTCCTCTGCCACCATGTCCTCCCCTCTGCCACCCCTGCCTGCCCTTCCTCTGCCTCCATGTCCTCCCCTCTGCCACCATGTCCTCCCCTCTGCCACCCCCGCCTGCCCTTCCTCTGTCACCATGTCCTCTCCTCTGCCACCATGTCCTCCCCTATGCCACCCCTGCCTGCCCTTCCTCTGCCTCCATGTCCTCCCCTCTGCCACCATATACTCCCCTCTGCCACCCCCGCCTGCCCTTCCTCTGTCACCATGTCCTCCCCTCTGCCACCATGTCCTCCCCTATGCCACCCCTGCCTGCCCTTCCTCTGCCACCATGTCCTCCCCTCTGCCACCTTGTCCTCCCCTATGCCACCCCCGCCTGCCCTTCCTCTGCCACCATGTCCTCCCCTATGCCACCCCTGCCTGCCCTTCCTCTGCCACCATGTCCTCCCCTATGCCACCCCTGCCTGCCCTTCCTTTGCCACCATGTCCTCCCCTCTGCCACCATGTCCTCCCCTATGCCACCCCCGCCTGCCCTTCCTCTGCCACCATGTCCTCCCCTCTGCCACCCCTGCCTGCCCTTCCTCTGCCACCATGTCCTCCCCTCTGCCACCATATCCTCCCCTCTGCCACCATATCCTCCCCTCTGCCACCCCCGCCTGCCCTTCCTCTGCCACCATGTCCTCCCCTATGCCACCCCTGCCTGCCCTTCCTCTGCCACCATGTCCTCCCCTCTGCCACCTTGTCCTCCCCTATGCCACCCCCGCCTGCCCTTCCTCTGCCACCATGTCCTCCCCTATGCCACCCCTGCCTGCCCTTCCTCTGCCACCATGTCCTCCCCTATGCCACCCCTGCCTGCCCTTCCTTTGCCACCATGTCCTCCCCTCTGCCACCATGTCCTCCCCTCTGCCACCCCTGCCTGCCCTTCCTCTGCCACCATGTCCTCCCCTCTGCCACCATATCCTCCCCTCTGCCACCCCGCCTGCCCTTCCTCTGCCACCATGTCCTCCCCTATGCCACCCCTGCCTGCCCTTCCTCTGCCACCATGTCCTCCCCTCTGCCACCTTGTCCTCCCCTATGCCACCCCCGCCTGCCCTTCCTCTGCCACCATGTCCTCCCCTATGCCACCCCTGCCTGCCCTTCCTCTGCCACCATGTCCTCCCCTATGACACCCCTGCCTGCCCTTCCTCTGCCACCATGTCCTCCCCTCTGCCACCATGTCCTCTCCTATGCCACCCCCGCCTGCCCTTCCTCTGCCACCATGTCCTCCCCTCTGCCACCCCCGCATGCCCTTCCTCTGCCACCATGTCCTCCCCTCTGCCACCATGTCCTTCCCTATGCCGCCCCTGCCTGCCCTTCCTCTGCCACCATGTCCTCCCCTCTGCCACCATATCCTCCCCTCTGCCACCCCCGCCTGCCCTTCATCTGCCACCATTTCCTCCCCTCTGCCACCATATCCTCCCCTCTGCCACCCCCGCCTGCCCTTCATCTGCCACCATGTCCTCCCCTCTGCCACCATATCCTCCCCTCTGCCAGCCCCGCCTGCCCTTCCTCTGCCACCATGTCCTCCCCTCTGCCACCCCTGCCTGCCCTTCCTCTGCCACCATGTCCTCCCCTATGACACCCCCGCGTGCCCTTCCTCTGCCACCATGTCCACCACTATGCCACCCCCGCCTGCCCTTCCATATATATATATAAATATATATATGTATATATATATATATATAAATGTATATATATATATATACTCAATATATGTACAGTACAAGCCAAAAGTTTGGACACACCTTCTCCTCATTCAATGCGTTTTCTTTATTTTCATGACTATTTACATTGTAGATTGTCACATCAAAACTATGAATGAACACATGTGGAGTTATGTACTTAACCAAAAAAAAGGTGGAAAGAAAAGGTGAAATAACTGAAAACATGTTTTATATTCTAGTTTCTTCAAAATAACCACCCTTTGCTCTGATTACTGCTTTGCACACTCTTGGCATTCTCTCCATGATCTTCTGAAATGGTTTTCACTTCACAGGTGTCATAGTTTTGATGTGACAATCTACAATGTAAATAGTCCTGAAAATAAAGAAAACCCATAGAATGAAGAGGTGTGTCCACACTTCAGGCCATGTTAGGCCAGCACCACTGGTTCATTTCTATTCTTACACAATCCTAGTCGGCCAAAGCCTTGAAGAGAAAACTGTCATTTGTAGACTTAAAATGGTCAGATGTTCTTCCAAACAGAAGGGGTTAAGGTCGTGGTCTGAGCAGGCCTGGACAACTAGTTGGCTCCCCTGTGGTGAAACATTGTCATGACTTCCTTGCACATACTGTGATCTTACTGCCATGTTTGATGGGGATCATCATGATCACTTGTTGTTGTGGCTTCTTGTTGTTTCCAGCAACATTCTCTGGGGCTTTTCTTTGGCTTTTTTTTACACCAAGAGGTGCTTGTTGTTTTCGTTATCTTCCTTCCTCTTCTTTCACTCCCTTATCACAAAGCGGCAAGTAAACAGGCTGGGAACATGCTCGGCTATCTGATTCTTGTATTTTTTTTCTCCTTTTTTCAGTCTACTCTTGCCAAGTCTGATAAAAGCAAATGACATTCATTTAAGGCGACGTTCATGCATTACATCCTAATGGGCCGACCGGATTTTAAAGAGCTATTACAGGCTCATTTCTATTTGTGCAACAACAAATGCGAGCCAAATCCGTTCCAAGATTGTTCAGTTAAAAACTCGGGAGACAAACATTTTTTTTTGCAGCAAATTCCTAAAAACACACGAGTGCTGCTGTTGTATGGAGGAACTTGGACCCCTGTAGTGTGAACACTAACTTGTGATTTACATAACTGAGGCGTTCCACAGGGCACCCCTTTAAGTCCTCCCCTATTTGGCAGTGAAGTCGTCACCTTGTGTAAATGGTAAATAAAAAGAGAATACAACAAATCCTTTTCAACTTATATTCAATTGAATAGACTGCAAAGACAAGATATTTCATGTTCACGCTGGTAAACGTTGTTCTTTTTTGCAAATATTAGCTCATTTGGAATTTGATGCCTGCCACGTGTTTCAAAAAAGCTGGCACAAGTGGCAAAAAGACTGAGAAAAGTTGAGGAATGCTCATCAAAAACTTATTTGGAACATCCCACAGGTGAACAGGCTGATTGGGAACAGGTGGGTGCCATGATGGGGTATAAAAGCAGCTTCCATGAAATGCTCAGTCATTCACAAACAAGGACGGGGCGAGGGTCACCACTTTGTCAACAAATGCCTGAGCAAATTGTTTAAGAACAACATTTCTCAAGCAGCTATTGCAAGGAATTTAGGGATTTCACCATCTACGCTCCGTAATATCATCAAAAGGTTCAGAGAATCTGCAGAAATCACTGCACGTAAGCCATGATATTACGCACCTTGGATCCCTCAGGCGGTACTGCATCAAAATGCGACATCAGTGTGTAAAGGATATCACCACATGGGCTCAGGAACACTTCAGAAAACCACTGTCAGTAACTACAGTTGGTCGCTACATCTGTAAGTGCAAGTTAAATCTCTATTATGCAAAGCCAAAGCCATTTATCAACAACACCCAGAAACGCCGCCGGCTTTGCTGGGCCCGAGCTCATCTAAGATGGACTGATACAAAGTGGAAAAGTGTTTTGTGGTCTGACGAGTCCACATTTGAAATAGTTTTTGGAAACTGTTGATGTTGTGTCCTCCGGACCAAAGAGGAAAAGAATCGGGATTGTTCTAGGTGCAAAGTGTAAAAGGCAGCATGTGTGATGGTATGGGGGTGTATTAGTGCGCAAGGCATGGGTAACTTACACACCTGTGAAGGCGCCATTAATTCTGAAAGGTACATACAGCTTTTGGAGCAACATATGTTGCCATCCAAGCAACGTTATCATGGACGCCCCTGCTTATTTCAGCAATACGATGCAAAGCCACATTCTGCATGTGTTACAACAGCGTGGCTTCGTACGAAAAAAAATCTTGTTTTTGCAGTCTATTCAATTGAATATAAGTTGAAAAGGATTTGCAAATCATTGTATTCTCTTTTTATTTACCATTTACACAACATGTTCAGTTAAAAAAAAAACGTGTGTTTTTCAGCAGATTCTTAAAGAGCGCTATTATCAAGATAATCTAGCTTTTTGCATGAAAGTCCTCTAAAAAAGTGCTCCGGTAACTCTGACAAAATAAATAGACCAGAAATCAAATGTCCACTGTAAAGGACGCTGGTTTTCTGGAATAAACAAAACAAGACTAATAGCGACTAAAATGAGGCCCCCAAAACAGTTGAGTTGAATATGCCTGACATACGCCGTCCTCCCTGCAGCAACCTCTCCACCAACCACCTGTCCCGACTGGAGGAGTCCAGTTTTGTTGGACTCAGCCTGCTGGACCAGCTCCACATCGGGAACAACCGCGTCAGCTTCATCGCCGACGGAGCTTTCCGGGGCCTCTCCAGCCTGCAGACACTGTGAGTTCCAACCTTGCATTCACTGGCAATTAATATTGCGGCGCTCTTAAGTCCAAACACTTGTATCTCAAATCAACGTCTCCATTCGTAATGTTCTCAAATACATTTAATTACAAAATAATGCAGTACTAAAAACTACAGTATTTATTTGAATAATTCAATAATAAAGTACAGCGTTTACTTTGCAGTGGCCTTCTGCGCTATCTCTTCCGAGCTGCTACTCCGTCAAACACACCATTTTGCAGCTTTTTCATATTTTCATGGATAAATGTCATGATCTTAACATTGTTGGCTGTCGTTATCCACTCATTGGGATTCAGTACGGTGCACATTAACGGTGATACGCTCCGATTGCTTCGCCGAGTTAAGTTTTTTTGAAGATTTATTTCTTTAATTCGATGAATATCATCCATTTCGTCTCCTTTGCACTCGTTTTTGTTTCCTCTCACGGTCGAAAAACAAAGTTATGTCGATCTCTGTGAGCTCACACTGGCCATTAAAATGAATGTCATTGTGACTTTTGCTACACCAACTAATTAGATTAGATTAGATTAGATTGGTTCAATTTAATTCTAATTACACAGGGTAAATAAATGTGCTTTAGCATCTAATCACACATGCAAGAGCATGATGTACAATACATTAAAATACACATATACTGGTGGGAATAATTATACTGTACATGACATACTGTCCATAAGGGATATAAACAAGTATATAATAAAACAGGTGTGTAATATGAATGAATAAATAAAAGTATGTACCAGAAGAGCATGTATAACGTGTGCTATGTTAGTTGACAGTATGTACAAGCTTCATCGGTTCTTGAATAGAAAAGTTTGTATAGTGAAGCAAACTTCTCCATAAAAAAACTATGTAAATATGTGTGTGTGTGTGTGTGTGTGTGTGTGTGTGTGTGTGTGTGTGTGTGTGTGTGTGTGTGTGTGTGTGTGTGTGTGTGTGCTCTTCACAAAATACAGTCTATTATACAGCATTATTCACATGTGAATAATATAAATACAGTCTATTTTACAGCATTATTCACATGTGAATAATATAAATACAGTCTATTATACAGCATTATTCACATGTGAATAATATAAATACAGTCTATAATACAGCATTATTCACATGTGAATAATATAAATACAGTCTATTATAAAGCATTATTCACATGTGAATAATATAAATACAGTTTATTTTACAGCATTATTCACATGTGAATAATATAAATACAGTTTATTTTACAGCATTATTCACATGTGAATAATATAAATACAGTTTATTTTACAGCATTATTCACATGTGAATAATATAAATACAGTCTATTATACAGCATTATTCACATGTGAATAACATAAATACAGTCTATTATACAGCATTATTCACATGTGAATAATATAAATACAGTCTATTTTACAGCATTATTCACATGTGAATAATATAAATACAGTCTATTATACAGCATTATTCACATGTGGATAATATAAATACAGTCTATTATACAGCATTATTCACATGTGAATAATATAGTCTATTATACAGTATTATTCACATGTGAATAATATAAATACAGTCTATTATACAGCATTATTCACATGTGAATAACATACAGTAAATACAGTCTATTATACAGTATTATGCACATGTGAATAATATAAATACAGTCTATTATACGGCATTATTCACCTGTGAATAACATAAATACAGTCTATTATACAGCATTATTCACTTGTGAATAACATAAATAGTCTATTATACAGCATTATTCACATGTGAATAAAATAAATACAGTCTATTATACAGCATTATTCACATGTGAATAATATAAATACAGTCTATTATACAGCATTATTCACATGTGAATAACATAAATACAGTCTATTATACAGCATTATTCACATGTGAATAATATAAATACAGTCTATTATACAGCATTATTCACATGTGAATAATATAAATACAGTCTATTATACAGCATTATTCACATGTGAATAATATAAATACAGTCTATTATACAGCATTATTCACATGTGAATAATATAAATACAGTCTATTATACAGCATTATTCACATGTGAATAATATAAATACAGTCTATTATACAGCATTATTCACATGTGAATAACATAAATACAGTCTATTATACAGTATTATGCACATGTGAATAATATAGTCTATTATACAGCATTATTCACATGTGAATAATATAAATACAGTCTATTATACAGCATTATTCACATGTGAATAATATAACTACATTATACATTTACAGTACATGTACAGTCAAAAGGAACATATGCATTATACAGTCTGATGGCTGTCGGTATGAAGTAAGTCCGCTTTGGCATATTTTTTCCGAAAAAGTCTATTCTCATTGCAATTAAAAACCTTCTGTGGTACGAAGGCGTCTTCCTCAATTCCTTAAAAAGAAGTGAGCACAAAATGGCACACAAAATGACATTTGTACACTCAGACTCGGCACATTTAATGTGATTTAAAAGTTCACAAAGCGAAAAGTGGGGATGCTTGGAACTCCAATTTGCAATTGAAAACCGAACAATTAGTTGAGTCTCAAAACACTTTGAAGTTGAGGTACTTCTGTATAAGAAACACTTTGTAAACATTTAGCCATGGACAACAAAGCTGTGCCTGAAGCGTCAACATAAACAAATGTATCTCTCCCGTGACCAATGGCATGTTTGGAAGTGTCATGTGATTGCTGCTATGGATGGACACCTTTTTAGACTTCAGTCCTTCAAATATCCTGCCTGATTTGTTTTGGGGATGTCAACCAGATTAGCATGTTGAGGTCTCTCCACACAAGTTTAAAAAAAAAAACCTCCTGAAGGCGCAATCCTGATCTCAACACACACACACACACACACACACACACACACACACACACACACACACACACACACACACACACACACACACACACACACACACACACACAAATATTCTTGTATTTGTTACCTTATTGAGACTTGAAAAAAATGCATCTCTCTTTAGGACCACCCTTCCCAGATATATAAAGATGTGTATTTACAACATTAATAATATATACATACTATGCAAATATAAAAAAGCTTGTTGTGAAAAATGAGTTGGAATTTCACAAGAAAAAGGTCAAAATTTCACAAGAAAAACTTTTTTTGTGCAATATTGTGATAAAAGTTGGAATTTTTCTCAATAACAGTTTCAATTTGACCAGAAAAGCTTAAAGTTTTGGCAATTTTATGAAAAGAGTCGTAATTTTACTCGACAAAAGTCACAATTTTATAGGAAAACTTAAAAATTCGGGTAATTTAATAATAATAATCGGAATTTTACCGGCAAAATTATGTCATCATTTTACTCAAAAAATGTCACTATGTTACAAGAACAACAAGAAAATTGGCAATATTGTGATAAAAATCAGAATTTTTAAATGACAAATGTCACCATTTGGCATTATAAATAAATAATTTTACATAAAAAAGGTAATAATTTTATGAGAAAATATTGCAATATTTCAGAAACAGAAAGAATATGAAAAAAAAAGTTGACACATTCATTATGGATTTCAAGTTATTACAGTATGTCTCTATACATTTTTATTTTTTTAGTAATTCATTTTATCCAAAGGGGGCACATTTCAATTTCTTACACACTCTTGTTATTTCATATGTTGGCCAGAAGGGGAACACTTCAAATTTTTACACACACTTGTTATTTCATATGTTGACCAGAGGGGGAGCACTTTTAAAAGCGACACACAGTCAATGTGAAAAAAGCAGCAGTGAATGGGCACTTGCAATGCAGCAGGCCCATATTATTATTGCTCATACTTCCCAGTTTATTATTTTTCAGCTTATTATTATAGTTCCGCACATTCCTCTTACGCTTAATACGTCGGAAAGGTCTCGCTCGCGCATTCGTGGGTACTTTAAGTTGAGAACATCAAAAAATGGGCCAATTGAATGTGTACATACAGTGTTTCCCACACATTCATTTATTTGTGGCGGCCCGCCACGAAAGAATTACGTCCGCCACAAATGGATTTTTCGGCTTTTGACTCGCTCGACCGCTCATAAAAGCAATGGGACTGTCTGTGAATGTTGCTTGTAGTTACAACTCCGGTGCAGTAGGTGGCGGTAACTCCGCCAATAGCACTTAATTCACCTGGTGGGCCAGAAGAAGAAGAGGGACGGACGGACGGACGAAACGGGATCAAAATACGAGGGTAATATAGGTTATAGGTAGATATGTTATAGCTGCATCGCTCGCGGCTCGTCATATATTTAACGTTAATCCGCTGCTTCATTAACACCGCCGCTGTTTGACTCGTGGGCCGGGGCAGACGAACGTAGTAAAAGTCACGTGTTACCCTACCGACGAGCTAACGTGTCCAGGTTATAACCATGTTGTCAATAAACACACATGGACTGAAGCTAAATTGTCCACTGTCCACTGCAGCATGTGAATGCAATGAAATAATAAAATCTGATCCAACCAGCTGTTAAAATGTTGTCCAGGTTAATGTTTTGGCCATTAAAAGCCCTTTATTTCAAGATTTCAACTGTGATCGGGCTTAAAGCAGGTGGCTGACCTGTTCAGATGGGTGTAACTGCTACTGGTCAAATAATGTGAAATACCATTTAATTTTACATGTATGCAATGCCATTTAAATGTAATTATAGATAATAATAATAATAATAAATACTGTGTAGTGTTGTAAATAGTCAACGGGAAGAATTTTAGTAAGATATAAGCCATGAGCACTACACAGCCAGAAAAAAACCTAGGCAGGACAAGTAAAAATATTGGGGCAAGTAGATTTGAGAAGTCGGGCAAGTAGAAAAAAACCTTAACGTTGAACCCTGCATGTGTTGAGCTGCTGCCGCTTAAGGTTAGACGGCACTGTATATAGAGCGCTTCTGCTCGTTAGTAATAAATTCTAATGTTGGATGTTCACTCCTTCACACAGATGAGTATAGAAAAATATTTTCAACGGCCGAAAAGGGCTCGACTTGGAGAGGAGGTAGGCCTACAGTCCGGACCACAGGTGCGACCTGTTCAGCAGCAGGAGGAGGAGGAGGAGGTTGACTGACTGTGGCAGGACATCTCTGCCTCTGTTTCACTTTATGTTGCTGGTAAATAATATGGTTGTAGTATTAGGCTAAAGTTAAATTATTTAGTATTCACTAATTAAAGGGGCAGAGCTTTAAGAGACATTTTAGCTTTTATATTTTATAAGATATATTTTTTGTAAGAACCACAATTAATGAATATATTTCAGTGAATCACTAATTGTTCAAATCTGTATATAAATATGTACATAAAATGTTGTAATTATATTCCAACTCCGCGTTCTTCTTGGTCATCGCCGCTGCCGCCGCCACCCCCCGCCCCCCGACCACACCACCACAAATAGATGCCTGTCCTGTGGGAAACACTGACATACCCTTTTAATGGACGATTGCTCTGAGACAAACACCAAAAAGACAAGATTACCTCCTCTTGTAGCTCAGCCATACTTTCACGTAGCTCGATGCTTAACGTCTCATTTTAATCACACACTTGTCTACTTTAACCTTGGCTAAAACTTTTTTTTCATCCAATGTTTGGTTTTGGCTGGGTGGCCATCGGAAGGAGGCGAGCGGGTGGCTCACACTCCGATTTACTAGAGAGTGGAAGCCTCGAAAAATGTATTTTCTTTTGGTGAACAAGCTGTCCTCACGGCCTCATCTTTTATGCCACTGTCATGTGTTCCAGGGAAAACGTTGACACGCATCTCCTCTCTCAGAAAATGTCACTTTTATGGAAGTCATGTGTCCCATTTGGCTTCTGGTGGCCCTCAAAGCCAAGAAAGTCGGCTCAATCTCTCATTGACTCCAATGTTAGATGTCGGCGCGAAAAAAAGACTAACACAAAAAAATTATTTTTTTCTTACTCGCTCTAACTCGGCCATTTTTCCATTTATCTGAAATATGAGAACACCAGAACGTTCCTCAAAGCCTTGAGGCGCTCACGGTTTTCACGAAAACTCAATATTTCCAAGCGTTTGCCCACAATCAGACATTGTTCGGCAAGACTTTTTTCAACAAACTGCTGTCATTGTGTGATAGTGGCAGGTTCATCTAATTACATGAATTCCTTTGAAGTCACGTGACAGCCCCTCCCCTAAGGTATCTTAGTCTGTTACAGGACCCCCACCAGTACAAAAATCTTGTTTTTTTTCCATCTGCGTTGGTGTCGAGCTAGTTTGCTAGCAGTTAATGTGCGGAAACTGTATGTAAGCATGCTAACGTTTTAGGCTAGCTTTGTAGCTCATTTTGTACAGTTACTCCTAAAACTCGTGGATTCAGACACTCGGCACCATCTTCAAAGTACGGCGGCTTCCGGAAACCCCAGGGCCAGAGGTCCAGGGCACAGATAGCCGGCCCATTCAATTTTCCATCAAATTTTCTAGTTATTTATGAACTCTCACTCATATTTTGTTTTCTCTAGCGTAATGGTGGCATGAAGTACCAGCCTGAAGGGAGAGTAGAGGAGAATGTGTGTTCGGCACACACGTCAAGTTAACTTTCAGTTTCGATACCCGCCAAGGCGACAAAAGCGTTCGAGGCGGGCGACCATTTTAAAGGGGAACATTATCACCAGACCTATGTAAGCGTCAATATATACCTTGATGTTGCAGAAAAAAGAACATATATTTTTTTAGCCGATTTCCGAACTCTAAATGGGTGAAATTTGGCGAATTACACGCCTTTCTAATATTCGCTCTCGGAGCGATGACGTCACAACGTGACGTCACATTGGGAAGCAATCCGCCATTTTCTCAAACACCGAGTCAAATCAGCTCTGTTATTTTCCGTTTTTTCGACTGTTTTCCGTACCTTGGAGACATCATGCCTCGTCGGTGTGTTGTCGGAGGGTGTAACAACACCAACAGGGACGGATTCAAGTTGCACCAGTGGCCCAAAGATGCCAAAGTGGCAAGAAATTGGACGTTTGTTCCGCACACTTTACCGACGAAAGCTATGCTACGACAGAGATGGCAAGAATGTGTGGATATCCTGCGACACTCAAAGCAGATGCATTTCCAACCATAAAGTCAAAGAAATCTGCTGCCAGACCCCCAGGAAAAGAGAGCGGATGAGGGTATGTCTACAGAATATATTAATTGATGAAAACTGGGCTGTCTGCACTCTCAAAGTGCATGTTGTTGCCATATGCTGTAAACCTAGTTCATAGTTGTTAGTTTCCTTCAATGCCAAACAAACACATACCAATCGTTGGTTAGAAGGCGATGGCCGAATTCGTCCTCGCTTTCTCCCGTGTCGCTGGCTGTCGTGTCGTTTTCGTCGGTTTCGCTTGCATACGGTTCAAACCGATATGGCTCAATAGCTTCAGTTTCTTCTTCAATTTCGTTTTCGCTACCTGCCTCCACACTACAACCATCCGTTTCAATACATGCGTAATCTGTTGAATCGCTTAAACCGCTGAAATCCGAGTCTGAATCCGAGCTAATGTCGCTATATCTTGCTGTTCTATGCGCCATGTTTGTTTGTGTTGGCATCACTGTGTGACGTCACAGGAAAATGGACGGGTGTATATAACGATGGTTAAAATCAGGCACTTTGAAGCTTTTTTTAGGGATATTGCGTGATGGGTAAAATTTTGAAAAAAACTTCGAAAAATAAAATAAGCCACTGGGAACTGATTTTTAATGGTTTTAACAATTCTGAAATTGTGATAATGTTCCCCTTTAAAGATTGCTTTGACCTTTTGATAGCTGAGCTGTGATATTTCTATTGATTGTACTTCCTCCTGTTTTGTAGAATCAATTGTTTGAACTTCAGTTCTGGTCACCTGACCTCCTAAAAGGGGTGTGTCCTCATAGCTGGTACAGATGTGTTCAATGTCTTGACGATGCTTTGTTCTTCCCTCAAGGGATCTTCAAAGTAACGAAATCTCCTGGACCATAGAGGACATGAACGGTCCCTTCTCAGCGTTGGACAAACTGAAGAAGCTGTGAGTCCGCCATGACTGTTCAACTTCAAAGTCCACACACGAGGAGATGAAATTGTAGGGTGGAACAAAAATCATGACTTTGCCTTTTTTGTGTGTGTGTGTGTGTGTGTGTGTGTGTGTGCACAGATTTCTACAAGGGAACCAAATCCGCTCCGTTACCAAGAAGTCCTTCTCTGGCCTGGATGCACTGCAGCACCTGTGAGTCACTTGCACTCATTCCTCTGTCCTCTGTGGTGGACATTGTGTATATATGTATTTATCAATCAATCACAGTTGATTTATATAGCCCTTATATAGCCGAGGATGATGTTGTTGCACAGGCATCAACATCATCCTAGGCTCAGATCCCACACATATATGTATTTATATATATATATATATATACAGTACTTGTAAGTATATATGTATACATATACATGTATATGCATACATATATATATATATATACACACATATATATAGAAACATGCACATTTATATACATACATATGTATATATATAAATATATATACATACACACATACATACAGACACATATATACTGTATATACACACACCTATATGTGTATATATATGTATATGTATACATACATACACATATATGTTCTTATAAAATTGCGACTTTTGTCGGGTAAAATGATGACTCTTTTCATAAAATTGCCAACATTTTAAGCGTTTCTTGTAAAATTGCGACTGTTATTGAGTAAATTTCCAACTTTTATCATAATATTGCACAAATTTTCAGTTTTTCTCGTGAAAATTTGACTTGCGTTGAGTAAAATGACGACTTTTATTATAATACTGCCAACATTCTATGTATATGTACAGTATACATATATACACATTATGTATACATATACATGTGTGTATATGCAGTATATATGTGTCTGTATGTATATATATATTTATATATATATATATATATATATATATATATATATATACACATACATATGTATATATGTGTATGTATGTGTATATATATGTGTATATATGTACATAATATTGCACAAATGTTCAGTTTTTCTCGTGAAAATTGGACTTGCGTTGAGTCAAATGACGACTTTTATTATATTACTGCCAACATTTTAAGTATATGTATACATACATACATATATGTATACATGTACATATATACGTGTGTGTGTGTGTGTGTATATACAGTATATATGTGTATGTATGTATGTGTGTGTATGTATATATATATATATATATATATATATATATATATATATATATATATATATGTGTATATATGTGTGTATATATATGTGTAAAACGTGTGATTTACATAACTGAGGCGTTCCTCAGGGCATCCTTTTAAGTCCTCTCCTTTTTGGCAGTTAAATTTTTTTTTCCCGTAATGTGATTTATGTAACTAAGATGTTTGTTTACTTAACATATAATCAGTAGTCATTTGTTCAACGTCTTTAGTTCTACTAGTGGTGTTCCTCAAGGTTCCATCTTAGGTCCTCTCTCTTTCATCATTTACATCATTTGACTGTCCAACCTTTTTCCACTAAAAACCAATATAATATATACTGTAACCCTTAGAGCTCCTCTCAACTTTGGTAAGAGTTAAGTGTTAAAATTAAGTCATACATACACACATATATATATATATATATATATATATATATATATATATATATATATATATACTTTTTTATTTTTTATTTCAACATTTAAATATCTATAGATCAACTTTCAGTTGACATAAAGTAAAAACTAAATGTTTTTGCTGTATTTTTTTTTTTACCAAAGAAAGCCCTGTTTTTTTTTTGTTTTAATTAGCAATATTTTCCCCAAAAAAATGTTCCAAGTGGAATATTTGAAGTAAAGTAATTTGCGCGTCAAATGGAGCCTAGAAAGATGATCTGCGGGCTGCAAATGGCCCCCTGGCCGCACTTTGGACACCCCTGATTTAACTGCTGGCCTGCGAGTTAGGGTGAAATAAAAACAAAAAACCGTGTGTTTTGCAGCAGATTCCTAAAGAGGGTTGTCATAGAGATGATCTTTGACCTGAAGGAAAGTGTAACTCTGACACACCAACATCAAATGTCCACTGTAGAGGACACTGCACTGCAAAAAGTCAGTGTTCAAAAACAAGGGAAAAAAATACAAAAATGAGGGGTATTTTATTTGAACTAAGCAAAATTATCTGCCAATAGAACAAGAAAATTTGGCTTGTCAAGACTTTCCAAAACAAGTCGAATTACCGGTAGCTAATTTCAATGAACCCAAAAATACATTTAAAATAAGTATATTCTCACTAATAACAAGTGCACTTTTCTTGGTAGAAATAACAAATATGAGACATTTTTTCTCAGTATGTTGAAAAATATTCTAAATGCTAGTGCCATTATCTTGACATAATAATATGCGCTCGGCATTACATTTCTTCAAACCAGCAAACTTATACTAAAAACTAGTTTATTGTTCTTAATGGAAAAGCAACAAGGCAACCGCTTGTTACTCTCGGGGTCTCCTAGCCGCTCAGGCAAATCATATTGTCTAAAAATGCATTTTTCCATGGATAACATGACATCATCGTGCCAAGTGCGTGCTCTTTCAGTCAATTAGTGTGCAATGAATATATATATACATATATATATATATATATATATATATATATATATATATATATATATATATATATATATATATATATATATATATGTATATATATATATATATATTATAAGTCGCAGTTTTTTTTTCATAGTTTGGCCGGGGGTGCGACTTATACTCAGGAGCGACTTATGTGTGAAATGATTACCACATTAGCGTAAAATATCAAATAATATTATTGATCTCATTCACGTAAGAGACTAGACGTATAAGATTTCATGGGATTTAGCGATTAGGAGTGACAGATTGTTTGGTAAACGTATAGCATGTTCTATATGTTATAGTTATTTGAATGACTCTTACCATAATATGTTACGTTAACATACCAGTTGGTTATTTATGCCTCATATAACGTACACTTATTCAGCCTGTTGTTCACTATTCTTGATTTATTTTAAATTGCCTTTCAAATGTCTATTCTTGCTGTTGGCTTTTATCAAATACATTTCCCCAAAAAATGCGACTTATACTCCAGAGCGACTTATATATGTTTTTTTTCCTTCTTTATTATGCATTTTCGGCAGGTGCGACTTATAATCCAATGCGACTTATACCGTATTTTCCGCACCATAAGGCGCCCTGGGTTATAAGCCGCGCCTTCAATGAACGGCATATTTCAAAACTTTGTCCACCTATAAGCCGCCCCGTGTTGTAAGCCGCATCTAACTGCGCTAAAGGAATGTCAAAAAGACAGTCAAATAGGTCAGTCAAACTTTAATAATATATTAAAACCAGCGTGATGTGGGCGCGCATGGAATCGTATATCAACATGGACGGGGCTGCGTGAAAAAAGCCACCCGGCCTCTTCGCGTAAACTTAAACTTACCTTAACCACTCGCTCATCTTTTCTTCATCCATCCCTTCGAGTTAGCTTTTATGATGACGCCGGCTGGAAAGGTCTCTTTTGGCAAGGTCTTCCTTTTGAATATCACCATGGGTGGAAGTTTCTGGCCATTAGCATGGCAAGCTAGAACCACAGTGAAGGATGACTTCTCATTCCCTGTGGTGCAAATATTCACCGTACATGCTCCCGTTGTATCCACAGTGCGGTTCACAGGAATATCAGTTGCTGTGAAATAGTAATCCGTGTGCGGATGGAGAGATTGCATCTTTTCATGAACCGGATCCCTGTCGCTTAGTAGGAGCCATTTTGTGGTCTTTACAGATGTAAACACACAAAGGAAATGAAACGTACGGTAATATCCGCGCGCTTTTTCTTCTTCTACGCGGGCGGGTGGTTGCTTACAGTAGAAGAAGAAGCGCTTCCTGTTCTATGGGGGCGGGTGCTTACCTTGGCGGTTGCTTGCGTAGAAGAAGAAGCGCTTCCTGTTCTACCGGGAAAAAAGATGGCGGCTGTTTACCGTAGTTGCGAGATCGAAACTTTATGAAAATGAATCGTAATATTAATCCATATGTAAAGCGCACCGGGTTATAAGGCGCACTGTCAGCTTTTGAGAAAATTTGTGGTTTTTAGGTGCGCCTTATAGTGCGGAAAATACGGTACTCCGAAAAATACTGTATATATTTACAGCACGGCCCCCGGCCAAATTTTTTTTTATTGTAATTTTGAAGAATTTTTTTGAAAGTGCATGTACTATTTCTGTTCAAAATTGTTTGAAATGTTAAATGTTTAAATGTTAACTGTCAGTTTGCTGGACTGTGCCAACTGTACTACTATATGAGTACGGTACATCTTTTCTGTTGTTCCATTAAAAATAAAACAGCAAAGTCCATTTGGCTGTCATCTGTTTTAATTATGAGACACAATTGTGTCAAAGTCAAGATTTTTTTAATTTCATGCTTGAAATAAGAAATGATTACTTTGGAAAAAGTAGTTTTATACTTGTCAGTGTTGATGACACAGCTTTGCAACACTTGATATTCTAGTTTCTAGCATGTTTTACTCAATATAGGTCATCAAATCTCAGCAACAAGCTGTCATATCTTACTGAGATCATTTAGGACCAAAACACTTAAAACAAGTAAAACACTCTAACATAAAATCTGCTTAGTGAGAAGAATGATCTTATCAGACAGAAAATAAGCAAATATCAGCCTTATTTGACATATTTCATGTTACTTAGAGTTCAGTTTTTGCAGTGTGGTTCTCCAGAATATAGAAAATAAGACTAACAATAAAGGCATCCAGTTAGGTGGAATATCTCTGATCCAAGCCAACATTTCTTGTTCTTCCCCACAGAGATTTGAGCGACAACGCCATCATGTCCGTCCAAGCCAACGCTTTCTCTCAGATAAAGAACCTCCAAGAGCTGTGAGTGAACCAATGTGCTGCCTTCATTTGCAGCAGAGCCTCCTTTTCCCTCTTTCAATCAGAGCGTGTTTTTACTGATGAAACATTTCTGGCAGGCGTCTGAACACCTCCAGCCTGCTGTGTGACTGCCAGCTCAAGTGGCTTCCAGTCTGGGTGGCAGAGCAAACCTTCCTGCCCGCCATCAACGCCAGCTGCGCCCACCCGCAGACGCTGAAGAGCAGGAGCGTCTTCGCCATCGGGCCCGAGGAGTTTGTGTGCGGTGAGCGACTCTGCCCACACGCCGTCACGCCTCAGAAACAGCCATTTATGAAGGTCACCCCCCCCACCCATCCTGACAACTTAGTACTTTTCCACACCTTTCCCCCTCCTTTAGCTTCGTATTCAACACTCCAGGAGAGTTTCAGTGCGGCAAACTAGAGCAGGGGCCCCTGGACCAAATTTGGCTCGCCGAAGGGTCCCTGCTTGGCACTCAGCATCAAGGGTTGGAATTGGGGGTTAAATCACAAAAAAATTATTCCCGGGCGCGGCCACCGCTGCTACTCACTGCTCCCCTCACCTCCCAGGGAGTGATCAAGGGTGATGGGTCAAATGCAGAGAATAATTTCGCCACACCTAGTGTGTGTGTGACAATCATTGCTACTTTAACTTTAACTTTATACCAAATGTAGCACACATTGATGGTAAGTCCACAAAGCTACGCTGTAAACAAGTAGATTTTACTGTAAAAAAAACTGGCAGCTCAGTCGCCAAAATGTATCATCAGTGGCACCATTTTTACATTTACAGTAATGCCCTGTAAAAACAAGGTACGTAGATTTTACAGTAAAAAAGCAGCGGCTCGGCCACCAGAATTTTGTAGTAAAAAGTTTTCAGTTCATAGTAATGCAGTGTAAAAAAAAAAAATCCGTAAAAAACTGACCATTTAGTGGACAAAATTTAACCGTAAAAATACCAGTGGTAGCGTTTTTACATTTAAAGCAATGCACTGTTAAAAAAAAACAAAAAAAAACTGCCAGCTCACTCACTAAAATTGTATTCATCATAAAATCATCAGCGGTACCATTTTTACATTTACAGTAATGCCCTGTAAAAACAAGGTACGGTACGTAGATTTTACAGTAAAAAAGCAGCAGCTCGGTCGCCAGAATTTTGTAGTCAAACGTTTTCAGTTCACAGTAATGCACTGGAAAAATAAAAAATTACGGTAGATTTTTACGTAAAAAACTGATGGCCAAGTGGCCAAAATTTTACCGTAAAATTACCAGTGGTACCATTTTTCCATTTACAGTAATGCCCTGTAAAAACAAGGTACGGTACGTAAATTTTACGGTAAAAAAAAAACAGCTGCTCGGGTCGCCAGAATTTTGTAGTCAAAAGTTTTCAGTTAATAATAATGCACTGTAACAAGAAGTTACCGTAAATTTTTCCGAAAAAAACTGACCACTAAGGGGACAAAATTTTACCGTGAAAATACCAGTGGCAAAATTGTTGGGTTAATAGTAACTGACTAAAAACTCACTAGAATTGTATTTAGCGTAAAATCATCAGCGGTACCATTTTTACATTTACAGTAATGCCCTGTAAAAACAAGGTATGAAGATTTTACAGTAAAAAAGCAGCAGTTAGGTCGCCAGAATTTTGTAGTAAAATATGTTCAGTTCACAGTAATGCACTGTAAAAAAAAATACAAAATTCCGTAAAAAACTGACCGCTAAGTCGACAAAATGTTACCGTAAAAATACCAGTGGAAGCGTTTTTACATTTAAAGCAATGCACTGTAAAAAAAAAAAAAACAACTGGCAGCTCACTCACTAAAATTGTATTCATCATAAAATCATCAGCGGTGCCATTTTTACATTTACAGTAATGCCCTGTAAAAACAAGGTACGTAGATTTTACGGTAAAAAAAAAAACAGCGGCTCGGTCGGCAGAATTTTGTATTAAAAAGTTTTCAGTTCATAGTAATGCCCTGGAAAAATAAAAAATGACAGTAGATTTTTACGTAAAAAAATGACGGCCAAGTGGCCAAAATTTTACCGTAAAAATAACAGTGGTACCATTTTTACATTTACAGTAATGCCCTGTGAAAACAAGGTACGTAGATTTTACGGTAAAAAAAAACAACGGCTTGGTCGCCAGAATTTTTTAGTAAAAAAATTTCACTTCATAATAATGCACTATAAAAAAAAAAAAAAATTTTAAACGTAAAAACCTGACAGCCAAGTGGACAAAATGTTACTGTAAAAATACCGGTGGTAGCGTTTTTTAATTTAAAGCAATGCACTGTAATAAAAAAAACAAAAAACTGCCAGCTCACTCACTAAAATTGTATTCATCATAAAATCATCAGCGGTACCATTTTTACATTTACAGTAATGCCCTGTAAAAACAAGGTACGTAGATTTTACGGTAAAAAAAACAGCGGCTCGGTCGGCAGAATTTTGTAGTAAAAAGTTTTCAGTTCATAGTAATGCACTGGAAAAATAAAAAATGACAGTACCGGTAGATTTTTACGTAAAAACCTGACAGCCAAGTGGACAAAATGTTACCGTAAAAATACCAGTGGAAGCGTTTTTACATTTAAAGCAATGCACTGTAAAAAAAACAAAACAACTGGCAGCTCACTCACTAAAATTGTATTCATCATAAAATCATCAGCGGTGCCATTTTTACATTTACAGTAATGCCCTGTAAAAACAAGGTACGTAGATTTTACGGTAAAAAAAAAACAGCGGCTCGGTCGGCAGAATTTTGTAGTAAAAAGTTTTCAGTTCATAGTAATGCCCTGGAAAAAGAAAAAATGACAGTAGATTTTTACGTAAAAAAATGACGGCCAAGTGGCCAAAATTTTACCGTAAAAATAACAGTGGTACCATTTTTACATTTACAGTAATGCCCTGTGAAAACAAGGTACGTAGATTTTACGGTAAAAAAAAAACAACGGCTTGGTCGCCAGAATTTTGTAGTAAAAAAATTTCACTTCATAATAATGCACTGTAAAAAAAAATTTAAACGTAAAAACCTGACAGCCAAGTGGACAAAATGTTACTGTAAAAATACCGGTGGTAGCGTTTTTTAATTTAAAGCAATGCACTGTAATAAAAAATAACAAAAACTGCCAGCTCACTCACTAAAATTGTATTCATCATAAAATTATCAGCGGTACCATTTTTACATTTACAGTAATGCCCTGTAAAAACAAGGTATGAAGATTTTACAGTAAAAAAAACAGCAGCTAGGTCGCCAGAATTTTGTAGTAAAAAATGTTCAGTTCACAGTAATGCACTGTAAAAAAAAAAAAAAAAATCCGTAAAAAAACTGACCGCTAAGTCGACAAAATGTTACCGTAAAAATACCAGTGGAAGCGTTTTTACATTTAAAGCAATGCACTGTAAAAAAAAAAACAACAACTGGCAGCTCACTCACTAAAATTGTATTCATCATAAAATCATCAGCGGTACCATTTTTACATTTACAGTAATGCCCTATAAAAACAAGGTACGTAGATTTTACGGTAAAAAAAACAACGGCTTGGTCGCCAGAATTTTGTAGTAAAAAAATTTCACTTCATAATAATGCACTGTAAAAAAAATTAAAATAAAAAACTGACAGCCAAGTGGACAACATTTTACCGTAAAAATACCGGTGTTAGCGTTTTTTAATTTAAAGCAATGCACTGTAATAAATAAAAAAACTGCCAGCTCACTCACTAAAATTGTATTCATCATAAAATCATCAGCGGTACCATTTTTACATTTACAGTAATGCCCTGTAAAAACAAGGTATGCCAGAATTTTGCAGAAAAAATAACACAATTTTTCAGTTCATAGTAATGCACTGTAAAAAAAAAAAAAATGACTGCAGATTTTTCTGTAAAAAATGACGGTAGATTTGGCCAAAATGTTACCGTAAAATTGACAGTGGTAGCGTTTTTCAATTTACGGCAATGCACTGTAAAAAAAAAAATGCCAGCACAATCACTAGAATTTTATTTATCGTAACATTATCAGTGGTACCATTTTTACATTTACAGTAATGCCCTGTGAAAACAAGGTACGTAGATTTTACGGTAAAAAAAAAAGTAGCAGAATTTTGCAACAAAAATAACGGTGGCACAATTTTTCAGTTTGGGTTAGGGTTGTGCACTGTAAAAAATATGACCGTAGATTTTTCCATAAAAACTGACCGCTAAGTGGACAGAATTTTACCGTACAAATACCAGTGGTAGCGTTTTTACATAAAAACAAGGTATGCCAGAATATTGCGTAAAAATAACAGTGGCACAATATATCAGTTTATAATTGTGCACTGTAAAAAAAAAAAATGACCATTGACTTTTTCCTTAAAAAAATGACAGCCAAGTGGCCCAAATTTTACCGAGAAAATGAACGGTAGTACCATTTTTCAATTTACAGTATTGCACTGTAAAAAAAACTGGCAGCTCACAAACTAGAATTTTATTTACCGTAAAATCATCAGCAATACCATTTTTACATTTACAGTAATGCCCTGTAAAAACAAGGTGCGAATATTTCACGGTAAAAAAAATAGCAGCTCGGTCACCAGAATTGTACGGCGAAAAAAAGAGAGGCACTGTCTTTAAATTTACAGTAATGCACTGTGAAAAAAAAGGCATCTCAGTCACCAGAGTGCTAACATGACATGACAGCGGTACCGTTTTTCAATTTGCTGTAATTTGGTGTAAAAACCACCGTAAAGTTTATGGTGAAATTCTGGTGACTTAGCTGCCAGTTTTATTTTATAGAACATTCTATAAACTGAATTTACAAGATGTGTTTGAATTTGAGACTCTTGCTTCACATTAAATGTGTGACTTTAGAATACAATCAAATACCGTATTTTCCGCACTATTAGCCGCACCTAAAAACCACAAATTTACTCAAAAGCTGACAGTGCGGCTTATAACCCGGTGCGCTTTATATATGGATTAATATTAAGATTCATTTTCATAAAGTTTAGGTCTCGCAACTACGGTAAACAGCCGCCATCTTTTTTCCCAGTAGAAGAGGAAGCGCTTCTTCTTCTACGCAAGCAACCGCCAAGGTAAGCACCCGCCCCCATAGAAGAGGAAGCGCTTCTTCTTCTACTGTAAGCAACCACCCGCCCCCGTAGAAGAAGAAGAAGCGCGCGGATATTACGTTTCATTTCCTTTGTGTGTTTACATCTGTAAAGACCACAAAATGGCTCCTACTAAGCGACAGGTTTCCGGTTCATGAAAAGACGCAATCTCTCCATCCGCACACGGACTACTATTTCACAGCAACTGCCTAAAGACTTTCAAGAAAAGCTGGCTACTTTCCGTGCATATTGTAAAAACAAGATAGCTGAAAAAAAGATCCGGCCAGAGAACATTATCAACATGGACGAGGTTCCACTGACTTTTGATATTCCTGTGAACCGCACTGTGGATACAACGGGAGCACGTACGGTGAATATTCGCACCACAGGGAATGAGAAGTCATCCTTCACTGTGGTTCTAGCTTGCCATGCTAATGGCCAGAAACTTCCACCCATGGTGATATTCAAAAGGAAGACCTTGCCAAAAGAGACCTTTCCAGCCGGCGTCATCATAAAAGCTAACTCGAAGGGATGGATGGATGAAGAAAAGGTGAGCGAGTGGTTAAGGGAAGTTTACGCGAAGAGGCCGGGTGGCTTTTTTCACGCAGCTCCGTCCATGTTGATATACGACTCCATGCGCGCCCACATCACGCTGGTTTTTAATATATTATTAAAGTTTGACTGACCTATCTGACTGTTTTTTTGACATTCCCTTTAGCGCAGTTAGATGCGGCTTATAACACGGGGCGGCTTATAGGTGGACAAAGTTTTGAAATATGCCGTTCATTGAAGGCGCGGCTTATAACCCAGGGCGCCTTATGGTGCGGAAAATACGGTAGTTTTTCTAGACATGAAGAACAACAAGATAGTTTTGACGCTCTATGGAGAAGACCAATCTTGGTTGCCATGCTTCGCCCACGTCCTCTAATAAAAATCTAAACGCTTTGATATTATCATCCTCCATTTGTCTACTCTGTCTGGGTAAAGTTTGAAAGTAATCGGATGAAAAATGCAGGAAGAACTGCACCTAGAAATGGCGAAAATCCGCAGAAAATGACCTTTTTTTGAATGTTTTGAGGTGACAAAGGTAGATAAAAGTTGCAGAGTTGCATGCAAACTGAATTAGACACACACGTGTGACAATCTCTCCTACCTTCTCATGAATTATTGTGCACCCCTAAATTTTAGCCTCACCGTCTCCCTTGCAGATGATTTCCCAAAGCCTCAAATCACCGTCCAGCCCGAGACCCAGTCGGCCCTCAAGGGGTCCGACGTGACCTTCGTGTGCTCGGCGGCCAGCTCCAGCGACTCGCCCATGACCTTCGCCTGGAAGAAGGACAACGAGGCGCTGAGCGAGGCGGAGATCCACAACCAGGCCCACCTGCGGGTGCGAGGAGGCGGCGGCGGCGAGACGGAGGTGACGGAGTACACCACCACTCTGCAGCTGCGTGACCTGCAGTTCTCCAGCGAGGGAAGGTACCAGTGTGTCATCTCCAACCACTTTGGCTCTTCTTACTCCACCAAGGCCAGACTCACTGTCAACAGTAAGTACACACGCCAAGTTAACTTTCAGTTTCGATGCCCGTCAAGGTGGACAAAAGCATTTAGGAGATGATGCTAATGGCGGTGTTTATTCCCAGTGCTGCCGTCCTTCACCAAGATGCCCACGGACTTGAGCATCCGTGCCGGGGCCACCGCCAGGCTGGAGTGCGCGGCTGTGGGCCACCCGTCCCCGCAGATCGCCTGGCAGAAGGACGGCGGCACCGACTTCCCCGCCGCACGCGAGCGCCGCATGCACGTGATGCCCGAGGACGACGTTTTCTTCATGGTGGACGTGAAGACGGAGGACATCGGTGTGTACAGCTGCACCGCTCAGAACATCGCCGGGGCCATCTCTGCTAATGCTACGCTAACTGTGCTAGGTGAGAGTGCATTTATATATGAGATTATTTACATATATTATTTATATATGGGATTATATATATACATATTATTTATTTATGGGATTATATACATATATTATTTATATATGGGATTATATACATAAATTATTTATATATGGGATTATATACATATATTATTTATATATGAGATTACATACATATATTATTTATATATGAGATTATATACATATATTATTTATATATGGGATTGTATACATATATTAGTTATATATGGGATTATATACATATATTAGTTATATATGGGATTATTTACATGTGTATGTATACATATGTGTATAAGTGTATGTTTGGATAAGTGTATGTATATAAAGATATATTAATATATTTACATACATATATGTGTATATGTGTGTATGTATATATGTTTGATATGTTTGTATATATGTATATATTTATGTGTGTATATATATGTATGTACAGTATATATGTAAATATGTATTTGTGTATGTATGTGTATATATATATATGTATATGTGTGTGTATATGGAATCATATACATATATTATTTATATATGGGACTATATACATATAATCATATATATATATATTCATATATTTACATACATATATAAGTATATATGTGTATGTACGTATATATGTATTGATATGTATATATGTTTCTATATATATATATATATATATATATATATATGTATTTGTATGCATATATGTATGTATATATATATATGTGTGTGTATATGTATATATGCATAAATTATTTATATATGGGATTATATAAATTTGTATGTATAGATATGTGTATGTAAATAAAGATATGTTAATATATTTACATACATATATAAGTATATATATCTATATGTTTATATATATATATACATACATATATATGTATTTATATATGTATAGATGTATATATATATATATATTATATATATGTATGTATATGTATATATGTATACATATATATATATACATACATACATATATACATATATATGTATTTATATATGTATAGATGTGTATATATATATATATTATATATATGTATGTATGTATATATATATATATATGTATACATATATTATATATGTATATATACATATATGTATACACATATATATATATGTATATATATGTATATGTTTGTATACATATATGTGTGTATATATATGTATGTATATGTATATGTGTGTATATATACACACACATACTGTGTATGTATGTATATATATATATATATATATACACACATACTGTGTATATATGTATATATATATATATATATATATATATGTATATATATATATATATATATATATATATATATATATATATACCGGTATATATATATATATATATATATATATATATATATATATATATATATATAGTTTATTTATGGGATTATATAAATGTGTATGTATAGATATGTGTATGTATATAAAGATATATTACCGTATTTTCCGCACCATAAGCCGCCCTGGGTTATAAGCCGCGCCTTCAATGAACGGCATATTTCAAAACTTTGTCCACCTATAAGCCGCCCCGTGTTATAAGCCGCATCTAACTGCGCTAAAGGAATGTCAAAAAAACAGTCAGATAGGTCAGTCAAACTTTAATAATATATTAAAAACCAGCGTGATGTGGGCGCGCATGGAGTCGTATATCAACATGGACGGAGCTGCGTGAAAAAAGCCACCCGGCCTCTTCGCGTAAACTTACCTTAACCACTCGCTCATCTTTTCTTCATCCATCCATCCCTTCGAGTTAGCTTTTATGATGACGCCGGCTGGAAAGGTCTCTTTTGGCAAGGTCTTCCTTTTGAATATCACCATGGGTGGAAGTTTCTGGCCATTAGCATGGCAAGCTAGAACCACAGTGAAGGATGACTTCTCATTCCCTGTGGTGCGAATATTCACCGTACGTGCTCCCGTTGTATCCACAGTGCGGTTCACAGGAATATCAAAAGTCAGTGGAACCTCGTCCATGTTGATAATGTTCTCTGGCCGGATCTTTTTTTCAGCTATCTTGTTTTTACAATATGCACGGAAAGTAGCCAGCTTTTCTTGAAAGTCTTTAGGCAGTTGCTGTGAAATAGTAGTCCGTGTGCGGATGGAGAGATTGCGTCTTTTCATGAACCGGAAACCTGTCGCTTAGTAGGAGCCATTTTGTGGTCTTTACAGATGTAAACACACAAAGGAAATGAAACGTAATATCCGCGCGCTTCTTCTTCTTCTACGGGGGCGGGTGGTTGCTTACAGTAGAAGAAGAAGCGCTTCCTCTTCTATGGGGGCGGGTGCTTACCTTGGCGGTTGCTTGGCGTAGAAGAAGAAGCGCTTCCTCTTCTACGGGGGAAAAAAGATGGCGGCTGTTTACCGTAGTTGCGAGACCTAAACTTTATGAAAATGAATCTTAATATTAATCCATATATAAAGCGCACCGGGTTATAAGCCGCACTGTCAGCTTTTGAGTAAATTTGTGGTTTTTAGGTGCGGCTAATAGTGCGGAAAATACGGTATGTATATGTATATATACATATATGTATGTACATATATGTGTGTATATATGTATGTGTATGTATATGTGTGTATATATATACCCAAATACTGTGTATATATATATATGTGTGTATATATATATATATATATATATATATATATATATACACACATACTGTGTATATACAGTATATATGTATATACCTGTATGTATATATCTATATATATATATATGTATATATATATATATATATATACAGGTATATACACATGTTTTTGTCCTCCTCTCCTCCATGTTGACCCTTGTGGTGACCCATTATTGTCCTGTTGTGTCCGCCTTGTGTCTCGTACGTCTGTTCCTGTACTGAAAAAGTACTTTACTTGTACTTTGAAGTGCGATGACATCATTCCACCCTCACCTTTATTTCCCCTCCTTTTGTGACAGAAACGCCTTCCTTCTTGCGTCCTCTGATGGACCGCACGGTGGCCAAGGGTGAGACCGCCGTGCTGCAGTGCATAGCCGGCGGCAGCCCGGCGCCGAGGTTGAACTGGACCAAGGACGACAGCCCCTTGATGGTGACCGAGCGACACTTCTTCGCCGCCGCCAATCAGCTCCTCATCATCGTGGACGCGGCGGAGGCGGACGCCGGCAAGTACACTTGCGAGATGTCCAACGCCTTAGGCACGGAGCGGGGGAACATCAGGCTGGCCGTCATACCCAACCCCAACTGTGATTCCGGGGCGCAAGGAGGCGTCGGGGTGGGGATGGTCGGCGGAGCGGGCTCGGACGACGACGGCTGGACCACGGTGGGCATCGTCATCATAGCGGTGGTGTGCTGCGTGGTGGGCACCTCACTGGTGTGGGTGGTCATCATCTACCACACCCGCAGGCGCAACGAGGACTGCAGCGTCACCAACACAGGTGAGTACTTCAGGAGCCAAACTCTTTACACTCGGGCCATTTTCATATTTTTCATTTTCAAAACCAATACAATATATCCATTTTTTTATTGTTTGAAGGGCTCTTCTTGGTCCTGCGGTCCCGGAAGGGTCATACAAATGTTTTAAAAAAGTGGTTTATTTATTTTTAAATATTATTTAACGCTTAAATCTTTAGATCAACTTCAGGTCTATCTGTCGATATAAAGCTGTTTTTTTACGTTCCATGCCCTTTTTGTCAAAACCTTGTTTTTTTTATGGCAAAATCATAAAATGTGCAATCTTTTCACCCCAAAAATGTTAAAGTGGAATATTTGATGTGAAGTAATTGTTTCCTTAAATATGTCAATAATTCATAAAATCATTGATTATTATTTTTTGAGAAATTGCTTCTTTTTTTTTAATGTACCACTAAAATTTGGGACTCATAAAAGTGTTAAAAATAAATCTATAAATCAACTTCAGATTCATTCGTCAATTATAAGTTTTTATAATTTTTTTGATGGGTTTTTTTGTTTGTTTTATGCCATTTTTGTTAAAGAAATCATATTTTTTGTGGCAAACACACAAAATGTGAAATATTTTAACCCCAAAAACTGTTAAAGTGGAATATTTTACGTAAAGTAGTTGGAGCCTTAAATAGGTCAATAATTCATAAAATCATTGATTTTAATTCAATATTAATTTTAAAAGTATTATTTTTAGAGCAATGACACTTTAAAAAAAATGTACCACTAAAATTTGGTACTCATAAAAGTGTTAAAAATAAGTCTTTAAATCAGCTTCAGATCCATTGGTCAATTATAAGTTTTTATTTATTTTTTTATGGTTTTTTTTGTTTGTTTTATGCCATTTTTGTTAAAGAAATCATATTTTTTGTGGCAAACACACACAATGTGCAATCTTTTAACCACAAAAACTGTGAAAGTGGAATATTTGATGTGAAGTAATAGGAGCCTAAACTAGGTCAATAATTCATGAAATCATCGATTTTAATACAATATTTATTTTTAAATTATTTTTTTTAGAGCAATGACATTTTTTTTAAATGCACCACTAGAATTTGGGACTCATAAAAGTGTAAAAAATAAGTCATTCATTTTTTATTTTTTTTTACTTTCAACGCTTAAGTCTCTAGATCAACTACACATCTATTCGTCCAATATAAGTTTTTATTATTTTTTATAGGGTTTTTTTGTTTGTTTAATGCCCTTTTTGTTAAAGAAATCATAATTTTGTGTAGCAAACACACAAAATGTGCAATCTTTTCACCGCAAAAACTGTTAAAGTGGAATATTTGATGTGAAGTAATTGTTTCCTTAAATAGGTCAATAATTCATAAAATCTTTGATTTTTTTTTTTTTTTAAATAGTCTTGTTTTAATTACCACTAAAATGTTTGTAGATCCAAAAGAAAATAAAAGTGTTCAAAATAAGTCATATGCTTCTTTTTTTGTTTTTTTTACTTTCAACGCTTAAGTCTTTAGATCAACTTCAGATACATTCATAAATTATACGTTTTTATAATTTTTTTTAATGTGTTTTTTGTTTGTTTTTTTGACATTTTTGTTAAAGAAATCATATTTTTTGTGGCAAACAAACAAAATGTGCAATCTTTTAACCCCAAAAAATGTTAAAGTGGAATATTTGATGTGAAGTAGTTGGAGCCCTAAATAGGTCAATAATTCATAAAATCATTGATTTTAACTCAATATTAATTTTTAAATTATTATTTTTAGAGCAATGACATTTTTAAAAACATGTACCGGTACCACTAAAATTTGGAACTCATAAAAGTGTTAAAAATAAGTCTTTAAATCAACTTCAGATCCATTGGTCAATTATAAGTTTTTATTTTTTTGATGGGTTTTTTGTTTGTTTTTTGCCATTTTTGTTAAATAAATCATATTTTTTGTAGCAAACACTAAAAGTGTGCAATCTTTTAACCCAAAAAAAATGTTAAAGTGGAATATTTGATGTGAAGTAATTGTTTCCTTAAATAGGTCAATAATTCATAAAATCCTTGATTTTTTTTTTTTTTAATAGTCTTGTTTTAATTACCACTAAAATGTGTGTCGATCCAAAAATGCCCCACTCAGAAAGGTGTTCAAAATAAGTCAAATACTTCTTTTTTTTTTTTTTTACTTCTGCCCCTAAGTCTCTAGATCAACTACACATCTATCTGTCAGTTATTAGTTTTTATTAGTTTCTTTTATTTGTTTGTTTTTGTCAAATAAATACTAGTTGTTTTAATGCAAACAAACAAAATATGCACTTTTTTCCTCAAAAAAGTTTTCTAAGTGGATTATTTGATGTAAAGTAATTAGATCCTCGACTAGGTCAATAATTCATGAAATCATTGATTTTAATTCAATATACATTTTTTAATTATTATTTTTAGAGCAATGACACTTTAAAAAAATGTACCAATAAAATTTGGGACTCTTAAAAGTGTTCAAAATAAGTCTTTAAATCAACTTCAGATCCATTCGTCAATTATAAGTTTTATAATTTTTTAATGTTCTTTTTTGTTTGTTTAATGCCCTTTTTGTTAAAGAAATCATATTTATTGTGGCAAACACACAAAATGTGCAATCTTTTAACCCCAAAAAATGTTACAGTGGAATATTTGATGTGAAGTAATTGGAGCCTTAAATATGTCAATAATTCATCAAATCCTTGATTTTGTTTTTTTTAAATAGTCTTGTTTTAATTACCACTAAAATGTGTGTCGATCCAAAAAGGCTCCACTCATAAAAGTGTTCAAAATAAGTCAAATACTTATTTTTTTGATTTGATTTTTTTACTTCCACCCTTACGTCTCTAGATGAACTACACATCTATCTGTCATTTATTGGTTTTTATTTGTTTTGTTTATTTGTTTGTTTTTGTTGAAGAAATGCTAGTTTTTTGTAATGCAAACAAACAAAATATGCACTTTTTCCTTAAAAAAAATATTCTAAGTGGATTATTTGATGTAAAGTAATTAGATCCTCGACTAGGTCAATAATTCATAAAATCATTGATTTCATGAATTGTTAATTCAATATAAATGTTTCAATTATTATTTTTAGAGCAATGACACTTTAAAAAATGTACCACTAAAATTTGGGACTCATAAAAGTGTTCAAAATAAGTCTTTAAATCAACTTCAGATCCATTCGTCAATTATTAGTTTTTATTATTTTTGTATGTTTTTGTTTGTTTGTTTTATGCCCTTTTTTTTTTAAAGATATTGTATTTTTTGTAGCAACCACACAAAATGTGCAATCTTTTAACCCATGGACCAAAATTTGAGACTCATAAAAGTGTTAAAAATAAGTCTATAAATCAACTTCAGATCCATTCGTCAATTATAAGTTTTTATAATTTTTTTGATGGTTTTCTTTGTTTGTTTTATGCCATTTTTGTTAAAGAAATCATATTTTTTGTGGCAAACACACAAAATGTGTAATATTTTAACCCCAAAAACTGTTAAAGTGGAATATTTTATGTAAAGTAGTTGGAGCCTTAAATATGTCAATAATTCATAAAATCATTGATTATTATTTTTTGGGAAATTGCTTTTTTTTTAATGTACCACTAAAATTTGGGACTCATAAAAGTGTTAAAAATAAGTTTATAAATCAACTTCAGATCCATTCGTCAATTATAAGTTTTTATATTTTTTTTGATGGTTTTTTTGGTTTGTTTTATGCCATTTTTGTTAAAGAAATCATATTTTTTGTGGCAAACACACAAAATGTGAAATATTTTAACCCCAAAAACTGTTAAAGTGGAATATTTTATGTAAGGTAGTTGGAGCCTTAAATGGGTCAATAATTCATAAAATAATTGATTTTAATTCAATATTAATTTTAAAATTATTATTTTTAGAGCAATGACACTTTAAAAAAATATACCACTAAAATTTGGAACTCATAAAAGTGTTAAAATAAATCTTTAAATCAGCTTCAGATCCATTGGTCAATTATAAGTTGGTTTTTTTTTTTTATGGGTTTTTTGTCTGTTTTATGCCATTTTTGTTAAAGAAATCATATTTTTTGTGGCAAACACACAAAATGTGCAATCTTTTAACCCAAAAAACTGTGAAAGTGGAATATTTGATGTGAAGTAATTGGAGCCTAAACTAGGTCAATAATTCATGAAATCATCGATTTTAATTCAATATTTATTTTTAAATTATTATTCTTAGAGCAATGACATTTTTTTTTAAATGCACCACTAGAATTTGGGACTCATAAAAGTGTAAAAAATAAGTCATTAATTTTTATTTTTTTTTACTTTCAACGCTTAAGTCTCTAGATCAACTACACATCTATTCGTCCAATATAAGTAGTTTTTTTTTTTATAGGTTTTTTTTTGTTTGTTTAATGCCCTTTTTGTTAAAGAAATCATAATTGTTTGTAGCAAACACACAAAATGTGCAATCTTTTCACCCCAAAAACTGTTAAAGTGGAATATTTGATGTGAAGTAATTGTTTCCTTAAATAGGTCAATAATTCATCAAATCTTTGATTTTGATTTTTTAAATAGTCTTGTTTTAATTACCACTAAAATGTTTGTAGATCCAAAAAGGCCCCGCTCATAAAAGTGTTCAAAATACTTTATTTATATATATTTTTATTACTTCCACCCTTACATCTCTAGATGAACTACACATCTATCTGTCAGTTATTACTTTTTATTTGTTGTTTTTATTTGTTTGTTTTTGTCAAAGAAATCCTAGTTTTTTTTAATGCAAACAAACAAAATATGCACTTTTTTCTCCCCAAAAATATTTCAAAGTGGATTATTTGATGTAAAGTAATTAGATGCTCGACTAGGTCAATAATTCATAAAATCATTGATTTCATGAATTGTTAATTCAATATAAATGTTTCAATTATTATTTTTAGAGCAATGACACTTTAAAAAATGTACCACTAAAATTTGGGACTCATAAAAGTGTTCAAAATAAGTCTTTAAATCAACTTCAGATCCATTCGTCAATTATTAGTTTTTATTATTTTTGTATGGTTTTTTTTGTTTGTTTAATGCCCCTTTTTTTTTTAAAGATATTGTATTTTTTGTAGCAACCACACAAAATGTGCAATCTTTTAACCCATGGACCAAAATTTGGGACTCATAAAAGTGTTAAAAATAAGTCTATAAATCAACTTCAGATCCATTCGTCAATTATAAGTTTTTATAATTTTTTTGATGGTTTTTTTTGTTTGTTTTATGCCATTTTTGTTAAAGAAATCATATTTTTTGTGGCAAACACACAAAATGTGAAATATTTTAACCCCAAAAACTGTTAAAGTGGAATATTTTATGTAAAGTAGTTGGAGCCTTAAATAGGTCAATAATTCATAAAATCATTGATTTTAATTCAATATTAATTTTAAAATTATTATTTTTAGAGCAATGACACTTTTAAAAAATATACCACTAAAATTTGGAACTCATAAAAGTGTTAAAAATAAGTCTTTAAATCAGCTTCAGATCCATTGGTCAATTATAAGTTTTTTTTTGTTTTTTTATGGGTTTTTTGTTTGTTTTATGCCATTTTTGTTAAAGAAATCATATTTTTTGTGGCAAACACACAAAATGTGCAATCTTTTAACCCAAAAAACTGTGAAAGTGGAATATTTGATGTGAAGTAATTGGAGCCTAAACTAGGTCAATAATTCATGAAATCATCGATTCAATATTTATTTTTAAATTATTATTCTTAGAGCAATGACATTTTTTTTAAATGCACCACTAGAATTTGGGACTCATAAAAGTGTAAAAAATAAGTCATTCTTTTTTCTTTTTTTTTACTTTCAACGCTTAAGTCTCTAGATCAACTACACATCTATTCGTCCAATATAAGTATTTTTTTTTTTATAGGGTTTTTTTGTTTGTTTAATGCCCTTTTTGTTAAAGAAATCATAATTGTTTGTAGCAAACACACAAAATGTGCAATCTTTTCACCCCAAAAACTGTTAAAGTGGAATATTTGATGTGAAGTAATTGTTTCCTTAAATAGGTCAATAATTCATCAAATCCTTGATTTTTATTTTTTAAATAGTCTAATTTAATTTAATATAATTTAATTACCACTAAAATGTTTGTAGATCCAAAAAGGCCCCACTCATAAAAGTGTTCAAAATACTTTATTTATATATATTTTTATTACTTCCACCCTTACATCTCTAGATGAACTACACATCTATCTGTCAGTTATTAGTTTTTATTTGTTGTTTTTATTTGTTTGTTTTTGTCAAAGAAATCCTAGTTTTTTTTTAATGCAAACAAACAAAATATGCGTATAAAGTGGATTATTTGACGTAAAGTAATTAGATCCTGGACTAAGTCGATAATTAACATTGATTTTCTTCATGATTATTTTGTGAGCAATGACCGTTTTAAAGAAAAAAACAACTTTGTGTTGTTAGAGTCAACATTCAATTGTCACCTTTCACCTGTTTACTCTTGTTTCACCTTTTTGAGATAGTATTTTTAGAGGTAAAGAAACAAAAGAGTAACACACTTGCTGACGTCGTCCCCAGACGAGACCAACCTGCCTGCGGACATCCCCAGCTACCTGTCCTCACAAGGCACGCTGGCAGAGCGCCAAGACGGCTACCTGCCCTCCGAGAGCGGCCAGTACGCCAGCGCCTTCTACCTGCCGCCCAAAGACTTGAACGGTGCGGACACTTCTTTTGCCAGCGTGGCCCACGTCAACCCTGACCTGGATTTGCTCCCCGCAGGCTTCTGTCAGCTGGATACAGGAAGTGAAGGCGACATGGAGGCGTGCCTCGACCCCCTGCTGTGCCATTATCAGGGTCCAATCAGCACGCTGCTTCGCCGAGACCTCTACCCCAGCGAGGACGTCTACGCAGGTCTTTATTTTGTACTAACCCTCAAATATACAGTCCTGCTCAAAAGTCTACAGGAGCTAATCCTCCTTCTTCATTGACCCATTTAAAGCAGCAGTTCCATTGGCAGCAAAACAGGCCCAGAGCATAATACTACCACCACCATGCTTGACGGTAGGCGTGGTGTTCCTCACCTTTTCTCCTCCAAACATATTGCTGGGTGTTGTGGCTCCATTTTTGTTTCATCTGACATCACATGGACAAAGATAAGACCTTCTGGAGGAAAGTTCTGTGGTCAGATGAAACAAAAATGGAGCTGTTTGGCCACAATACCCAGCAATATGTTTGGAGGAGAAAAGGTGAGGAACACCATGCCTACCGTCAAGCATGGTGGTGGTAGTATTATGCTCTGGGCCTGTTTTGCTGCCAATGGAACTGCTGCTTTAAATGGGACAATTGTTTACCTACTCAGTGGCCTAGTGGTTAGAGTGAGATCGGTAGGTTGTGAGTTCAAACCCCGGCCGAGTCATACCAAAGACTATAAAAATGGGACCCATTACCTCCCTGCTTGGCACTCAGCATCAAGGGTTGGAATTGGGGGTTAAATCACCAAAAATGATTCCCGGGCTGCTGCCCGCTGCTCCCCTCACCTCCCAGGGGGTGAACAAGGGGATGGGTCAAATGCAGAGGACAAATTTCGCCACACCTCGTGTGTGTGTGACAATCATTGGTACTTTAACTTGAACTTTATTCCTCATCCTCCAGTGATAAAGGTAACATGGTTTGTTTGCAAGGATCAGTGACTCAATAGGGGCTTTGCGCTGTGGAGGGACGTTAGCCGTTCCCTAGAACACTACATGGTGTTGAGGACGCGTTTGTCAAATTTGCCGACACTGCTTTATTTATAGCGTATGTTGCGCAACATGACTCCAGAATATTCCACATTTTGCCTATCCATCCATTTCCTACCGTTTGTCCCTTTTGGGGTTGCGGGGGGAGCTGGAGCCTATCTCAGCTGCATTCGGGTGGAAGCCTAATATATAGTATTTTCTTTATTTTGCCTGTAAAAAAATCAAAGATGAGTTAGGGGCCACAATAGACGTCGGACCCCCGCGCGACAATGAAATTCTTCCCCCGTGTGACTTGTCCGTGTCCTCGCCATCACCAGGGTGTCCCGCCGAGACCAGACCTGTTGGCAGCGACAGTGAGAGCCTGACCAGGTCCAGAAGACGGGACTACGAGCCTCTGGACCTCTGCTCCTCCGCTATCTTGATGCAGCTTCCCAACGCCAGTCTGCATCTTGGCCCCTCCCACCAGCAGCCTGGCCGCCGCCCATCCATAGAGGAGGGGGAGGCGGCCAATTACGACGAGTGTCTCCCGCCATCTAACTCCTTCATGGGTAGGTCTCCTTGAACACAACTCCTTGTCACTGCGGGCCACGGCCCCATTACGTCTGACAAGGGCCACTCTTTTTCATTATAGGCCAGATAAATGATGTGGCGGGCCACAATCAATAATGTGGTGGGCCACTAAAATGTTGTGGCGGGTCACTTAAAAGTATGGCAGGCCACAATAAATTACGTGGCAAGCCATTTTAAATGATGTTGTTGGCCACTATAGATGATGTGGCGGTCCACTTAATGATATGTCAGGCCACAATAAATTTCATGGAAAGCCATTTTGAATTATGTTGTTGGTAAATGATGAGGTGCGCCACAAAAATGACGTGTGTGGCCAACAAAATGACATGACGGGCCACATTAAATAATATATCAGGCCAATTAAATAATGTGGCGGGCCACTTAGTGACATGGCGAGCCACAATCAATAATGTGGTGGGCCATTAAAATGACGGACGACTAAAATTATGTGGCGGGCCAATTAAAAAAGTATGACGGGCCACAATAAATTACGTGGCAAGCCATTTTAAATTATGTGGTTGGTCACTATAAATGATGTGGCGAGCCACTTAATGGCATGACGGGTCACATTAAATGACACGGCAGGTCATTAAAATGCCGTGAAGGTCAGGCCACATTAAATAATATGTCAGGCCAATTAAATAATGTGGCGGGCCACTTAATGACATGGCGAGCCACAATCAATAATGTGGTGGGCCATTAAAATGACGGACCACTAAAATTATGTGGCGGGTCACTTAAAAAAGTATGACGGGCCACCATAAATTACGTGGCAAGCCATTTTAGATTATGTGGTTGGTCACTATAAATGATGTGGCGAGCCACTTAATGGCATGACGGGTCACATTAAATGACACGGCAGGTCATTAAAATGCCGTGAAGGTCAGGCCACATTAAATAATATGTCAGGCCAATTAAATAACGTGGCGGGCCACTTAATGACATGGCGAGCCACAATCAATCATGTGGTGGGCCATTAAAATGACGGACCACTAAAATTATGTGGCGGGTCACTTAAAAAAGTATGACGGGCCACCATAAATTACGTGGCAAGCCATTTTAAATGATGTGGTTGGTCACTATAAATGATGAGGCGAGCCACTTAATGGCATGACGGGTCACATTAAATGACACGGCAGGTCATTAAAAATGCCGTGAAGGTCGGGCCACATTAAATAATATGTCAGGCCAATTAAATAATGTGGCGGGCCACTTAATGACATGGCGAGCCACAATCAATAATGTGGTGGGCCATTAAAATGACGGACCACTAAAATTATGTGGCGGGTCACTTAAAAAAGTATGACGGGCCACCATAAATTACGTGGCAAGCCATTTTAAATGATGTGGTTGGTCACTATAAATGATGTGGCGAGCCACTTAATGGCATGACGGGTCACATTATATGACACGGCAGGTCATTAAAATGCCGCGAAGGTCGGGCCACTTTAAATAATGTAGCGGGCCACTGAATGACATTGCAAGGTACAAAAACGATGTGATGGGCCATTAAAATGACATGATGGGCCACCTTAAATAATGTGTCAGGCCACTTAAATAATGTAGCAGGATACTTAATGACAAAAACGACGTGGTGGGCCAATAAAACGACGTGATGGGCCACATTAAATAATACATCAGGCCACTTAAATAATGTAGCGGGCCATTTAATGACATGGAAAGGTACAAAAACGACGTGATGGGCCATTAAAATGACATGATGGGCCACATTAAATAATGTATCAGGACACTTAAATAATGTAGCGGGACACTTAATGACAAAAACGATGTGATGGGCCACTTTAAATAATGCATCAGGCCACTTAAATTAAATGGCAGGCCACATTAATTGATTCAGCAGGCAATATTTAACGACGATGGAGCCAAAATAAATGATGTGTCAGGCCACCTCAAATAATGTGTCAGGCCAGATTTGTCCCCCGGGCCTTGAGTTTGAGACTCTGACCTCCTGTCTTGTCCTGCACAGGCACATTCGGCAAGTCCCCCTGGAGGCCTCGGCAGGACCTGCACCCCGGCTCCGGTCCTCCCCCGCCGGCGACCCACAGCGGACACGCTCCCTGCCAGAACCCGTACGAGGACTGGGAGTCCAAGGAGGACGCCTGCAAGGACTCTGAATCAGAGCACAGTGTTTACGAGCAGCCATTTGACTGCGGCACGGGACTCGGGGGCGGGAGCGGTTCTTAGCCAGCGAATCCTCCTCCAGAGAAATTCTACCTCACTTTTGTAAGAAAGGACGAATGTAAGAAGATGACCGGAAAGTCTTTTATATGCAAATATACTTCTTGTAGATACAGAGGACATTATTTTTCTTTAATACTCAAATGTTTGTGCTTTCATGAAGACACTTTTTGCACAACAAATAAAACAACAGATATTTTCATTCTTTAGTAGCATTTTCTTTTATGCTCTTGTCAACAATGTTGGAATAGAATATTTTAATAGTGGCCTTCCTGTCAAAGTCATGCTTTTTTTTTTATCAATGTATGAGCTAATAATAATAATAATAATAGGAGCCCATGTCCTCTGCAGTGGACATATTTGTGGTCAGTTACATAAATATGTCCACTGCAGAGGACATGGGCTCCTATTATTACCAACGTCCTCTGCAGTGGACATATTTGTGGTCAGTTACACAAATATGTCCACTGCAGAGGACATGGGCTCCTATTATTACAGGCGTCCTCTGCAGTGGACATATTTGTGGTCAGTTACACAAATATGTCCTCTGCAGTGGACATATTTGTGGTCAGTTACACAAATATGTCCACTGCAGAGGACATGGGCTCCTATTATTACAGGCGTCCTCTGCAGTGGACATATTTGTGTAACTGACCACAAATATGTCCACTGCAGAGGACGCTGGTAATAATTACCGGCGTCCACTGCAGAGGACGCCGGTAATAATAGGAGCCCATGTCCTCTGCAGTGGACATGTTTGTGTAACTGACCACAAATATGTCCACTGCAGAGGACATGGGCTCCTATTATTACTGGCGTCCTCTGCAGTGGACATATTTGTGGTCCGTTACACAAATATGTCCACTGCAGAGGACATGGGCTCCTATTATTACTGGCGTCCTCTGCAGTGGACATATTTGTGGTCCGTTACACAAATATGTCCACTGCAGAGGACATGGGCTCCTATTATTACTGGCGTCCTCTGCAGTGGACATATTTGTGGTCCGTTACACAAATATGTCCACTGCAGAGGACATGGGCTCCTATTATTACCAACGTCCTCTGCAGTGGACATATTTCTGGTCAGTTACACAAATATGTCCACTGCAGAGGACACGGGCTCCTATTATTACCGGCGTCCTCCGCAGTGGACATATTTGTGGTCAGTTCCACAAATATGTCCACTTCGGAGGACGCGGGCTCCTATTATTACAGGTGTCCTCTGCAGTGGACATATTTGTGGTCAGTTACACAAATATGTCCACTGCAGAGGACATGGGCTCCTATTATTACCAACGTCCTCTGCAGTGGACATAGTTGTGGTCAGTTACACAAATATGTCCACTGCAGAGGACATGGGCTCCTATTATTACCAACGTCCTCTGCAGTGGACATATTTGTGGTCAGTTACACAAATATGTCCACTGCAGAGGACATGGGCTCCTATTATTACCAACGTCCTCTGCAGTGGACATATGTGTGGTCAGTTACACAAATATGTCCACTGCAGAGGACATGGGCTCCTATTATTACCAACGTCCTCTGCAGTGGATATATTTGTGGTCAGTTACACAAATATGTCCACTGCAGAGGACATGGGCTCCTATTATTACCAACGTCCTCTGCAGTGGACATATTTGTGGTCAGTTACACAAATATGTCCACTGCAGAGGACATGGGCTCCTATTATTACTAACGTCCTCTGCAGTGGACATATTTGTGGTCAGTTACACAAATATGTCCACTGCAGAGGACATGGGCTCCTATTATTACAGGTGTCCTCTGCAGTGGACATATTTGTGGTCAGTTACACAAATATGTCCACTGCAGAGGACATGGGCTCCTATTATTACCAACGTCCTCTGCAGTGGACATATTTGTGGTCAGTTACACAAATATGTCCACTGCAGAGGACACGGGCTCCTATTATTACCAACGTCCTCTGCAGTGGACATATTTGTGATCAGTTACACAAATATGTCCACTGCAGAGGACATGGGCTCCTATTATTATAGGCGTCCTCTGCAGTGGACATATTTGTGGTCCGTTACACAAATATGTCCACTGCAGAGGACATGGGCTCCTATTATTACCAACGTCCTCTGCAGTGGACATATTTGTGTAACTGACCACAAATATGTCCACTGCAGAGGACATGGGCTCCTATTATTACTGGCGTCCTCTGCAGTGGACATATTTGTGATCAGTTACACAAATATGTCCACTGCAGAGGACATGGGCTCCTATTATTACCGGCGTCCTCCGCAGTGGACATATTTGTGGTCAGTTCCACAGTTCCACAAATATGTCCACTGCGGAGGACGCGGGCTCCTATTATTACAGGTGTCCTCTGCAGTGGACATATTTGTGGTCAGTTACACAAATATGTCCACTGCAGAGGACACGGGCTCCTATTATTACCGGCGTCCTCTGCAGTGGACATATTTGTGTAACTGACCACAAATATGTCCACTGCAGAGGACATGGGCTCCTATTATTACTGGCGTCCTCTGCAGTGGACATATTTGTGATCAGTTACACAAATATGTCCACTGCAGAGGACGCGGGCTCCTATTATTACAGGTGTCCTCTGCAGTGGACATTTTTGTGTAATGAACCACAAATATGTCCACTGCAGAGGACATGGGCTCCTATTTTTACCGGCGTCCTCTGCAGTGGACATATTTGTGTAACTGACCACAAATATGTCCACTGCAGAGGACGTTGATGTCCTCAGAGGTGGAGTTGAGCATCTCTTGTGCCGCCTTGTTGTAGGGGTGGCGGGACTTGAGTCTGCTTGGAGGTGCTGGTGTTACTGTGGTGTTGTGCAAGATGTGCCAGTCACATTTTTGTGCCTTCCTCGCCAGGGCGAGGGTGGCACCCTCCCGTCGGAGGCCGGCCGGTGTTATCCCCGCGAGGACCGGCAGGAGGGACACAAGGGTAGGCTTCAAGCATCCAGTTATTATCCGGAGGGAGGTATTAATAGCCACGTCGACCTTTCTCGCATGAGGGCTTCTGCTCCAGACTGGGCTGCAGAGAAGACCAGGGCTTGGGTGGATATTCGCAGCGTCTTAGCGGAGGCTCCCCAGGTTGTTCCAGCGAGGCGGCGGATCAGCGCGGCTCTGGATGTCACCTTGGCCTTGATTTCTTCCAGGATAATGTCTGATCCAGATGCACTCCAATGCTAAGGTGGTATGCCGCTGCGACTGTCTTTCCGACGCTGAGCTGTAGGCGCCACCTTCGAAGGTATGCTACCAGTGTGTCCATGTCTTCAGTAAGACTTTCTTCCATCGCCTTCCACGTTGGTCGGCTCAGCATGATGGCAAGGTCGTCTGCGTAGCCATCCTTTCTGGATGCTGTATCAGGTAGGTCGTGGATGTAAACATTGAACATCGGCGAGAGAACAGACCCCTGCGGTACCCCGTTCCTCAGTCTTCTGAGCGTACTGCACTGGCCACTGCTGGTCTAGAGGATGAAGCTGCGGTTGGAAAGTGTCTCCATGATGAACTTCACTATGTGCCGGTCTGGTATTGTCCTCAACAGCTTCAGGTGGAGTCCCCGGTGCCACACGGTGTCATATGCAGCAGTCAGGTCCAGGTACACTACCCCCGCTTTCTCACTGTCCTGGAAGCTGTCCTTGATGTCGTGACAGAGTAGTGTTACCTGGTCTGCTATTGATGTTCCACGACGAAAACCAGCTTGTTCCCATGGGAGCTGTGAGTCCACTACTGGCTCGATGCGGCTATAGATCATCCTCTCCAATATCTTAAATGGGACACAGAGCAGCGAGATTGGTCTGTATGACTTAAGATCTTCTGCAGGTTTATTTGGTTTTAGCAGAGCTATGACAGAGGCACGACGCCAAGTCTTTGGGAGATTTAATCGCCGGTAGCATGATGTAAAGAAAGCACAAAGCCAGCCAGATGTTGTTGTGCTCTGGTGGATGGCAAACTCTGGGTGGATGTTGGATTTGCCTGGCTTGAGTTTGCTCAAGGCCTCACTGAGTTCCTCTGCTGTGAATTCTCCCGAGAGGTTGGAATCGACACTGGCCGCTCCCGAGATGCCAGACACCTCACACGATATCAGTCAGGCAAAGACTTTCTCAGCCATTCTTCAGGAGATGGGATGCAATGGCATTAGCTGTGACTGTGCAGCTGTGGGGTGTTGTATTTCTGCCTGTGAGCTGGTTGATGGTCTGCCACACCTTGCGACTAGAATGGATGAAGTCGATTGATTCGATGACTTCTGTCCATCTGGCCCTGCGGGTGATATCCAGCTTCTGGAGCAGTGCTGCTGCAGTCATGGCCACCTCTTCTCTGGAGCTAGCCCTCTGGTGGTCACACAGAAGGTGGCTGCATTCCTCGTCCCAACCCGGAATAGAATTCCTGTTATAGCTCCGTGGAATGGTCTTCTTTGCCGCACCCAGGAGGACCTGGCAGTAGGCTGCATAGGTCGCATCCAGATCGGCTGTGTCTGTGTCTGGCAGGCCCAGCTGACCTTCTTTCAGTCTCCTCAGCATACGACTCCCAGTTGGCCTTTCGGAAGTCCCATCGCTTGACGGGTTTCCCTGGAAGCGGTTCCACCAGTGCTGGGACTTTAATGATGGATGGTCGGTGATGTGATTGGGAAAACCTATCCAGGATGCGTCTCTCCAGGTTTGTTACTGTGGCAGATGGCGAAAGCCAGGTCTGGGTTGGTGGAGGTGTTCCAGGGTGCAGAGAAGAAAGTTGGAGGCTCTTTGGGGTCGTACAGCAGCAGAGCATCAGTGTTGGAGGCCCATTCACTCAGCGCCACTCCATTAGGTGTTGTGTGGTTGTAACCCCAGTCTCTGTGCTGGCAGTTGAAGTCACCTGCATAGACGGAAGGTGCAGTTATTGATGGGAGTGACGTCACGGACAGCTCCGATGGTGGAGGTTTGTATACGTTGACGACTGATGTTTCCTGGATTTTTGTAACCAGCCACTGGATGTTAGAGCCTGTTGGGGATGGACTGCTGGCTGACCAGCTTAATTCAGTCCTGACGAACGTAGCCACACCGTGTTGCTTGCTTTAAATGGACCCAGCAAGATGGAACCCAGGGATCTTGAGGATGTGCAGTGTGTCTCCTGCAGGAGCAGAACCGCTGCCTCGTTGGAATCAGCCAGGTGACGCAGGACTTCGAGATTGGCGGTTGTTCGGCCCTCGAATTTGAGTTGAAGCACTGACAGGCCTCGGTTTTGGAAGGTCGGGATGACTGCCCGTCCGCCGGTCTTAAGCCTGCCGGCTCGACGTTTGGTTGGCGACCTTGGTTTCACAAGTTGGTCTTGCACCATTTCTTGTTACTTGCAGGGGATGCCACGTGGAGGCTGTCGTCTTCTCCTCGTGGTCGTTTTTGTTATTATGTATGTTACAATCAGAGATAGGATGAGAAACTATATTATCCGGGAGGAGCTCAGAGTAAAGCCGCTGCTCCTCCACATGGAGAGGAGCCAGATGAGGTGGTTCGGGCATCTGGTCAGGATGCCACCCCAACGCCTCCCTAGGGAGGTGTTTAGGGCACGTCCGACTGGCAGGAGGCCACGGGGAAGACCCAGGACACGTTGGGAAGACTATGTCTCCCGGCTGGCCTGGGAACGCCTCGGGATCCCCCGGGAGGGGCTGGACGAAGTGGCTGGGGAGAGGGAAGTCTGGGCTTCCCTGCTTAGGCTGCTTCCCCCGCGACCCTACCTCGGATAAGCGGATGGATGGATGGAACTTCTGACAAAAAAAGAGTTCAAGTTGTGCCAAATGTCTCTGAGTGCCCAAGAATGGGGGCGGGGGAAGGAAAATCACAGAAACATTGCAGAATAATCCCCCCCGACCCCGACCCCCCTCCCAGGGGAACATTGCAGAATATCCCCCCTGCTTTGATTAGGCGTCCAGAGAAATGAGACAGGAAGCTGACCAACGACTGGCAGATGATGATGAGGCAAGTCCTGGTCACAGATCAGCGAGCAATTAGCAGACTGCGAGTTCACCGCGTCCAACTCTGCTCCTGAGGCCATGAAGGCAACACGCTCTCATGGCCATGAAGGCAACACGCTCTCATGGCCATGAAGGCAACACGCTCTCATGGCTATGAAGGCAACTCTGCTCCTGAGGCCATGAAGGCAACACGCTCTCATGGCCATGAAGGCAACACGCTCTCATGGCCATGAAGGCAACACGCTCTCATGGCCATGAAGGCAACACGCTCTCATGGCCATGAAGGCAACACGCTCTCATGGCCATGAAGGCAACACACTCTCATGACCATGAAGGCAACTCTGCTCCTGAGGCCATGAAGGCAACACGCTCTCATGGCCATGAAGGCAACTCTGCTCCTGAGGCCATGAAGGCAACACGCTCTCATGGCCATGAAGGCAACACACTCTCATGGCCATGAAGGCAACACGCTCTCATGGCCATGAAGGCAACACACTCTCATGGCCATGAAGGCAACACGGTCTCATGGCCATGAAGGCAACACACTCTCATGGCCATGAAGGCAACACGCTCTCATGGCCATGAAGGCAACACGCTCTCATGGCCATGAAGGCAACACGCTCTCATGGCCATGAAGGCAACACGCTCTCATGGCCATGAAGGCAACACGCTCTCATGGCCATGAAGGCAACACGCTCTCATGGCCATGAAGGCAACACGCTCTCATGGTCATGAAGGCAACACACTCTCATGACCATGAAGGCAACTCTGCTCCTGAGGCCATGAAGGCAACACGCTCTCATGGCCATGAAGGCAACTCTACTCCTGAGGCCATGAAGGCAACTCTGCTCCTGAGGCCATGAAGGCAACTCTACTCCTGAGGCCATGAAGGCAACTCGCTCTCATGGCCATGAAGGCAACACGCTCTCATGGCCATGAAGGCAACTCTACTCCTGAGGCCATGAAGGCAACACACTCTCATGGCCATGAAGGCAACTCTACTCCTGAGGCCATGAAGGCAACTCTGCTCCTGAGGCCATGAAGGCAACTCTACTCCTGAGGCCATGAAGGCAACACGCTCTCATGGCCATGAAGGCAACACGCTCTCATGGCCATGAAGGCAACACACTCTCATGGCCATGAAGGCAACATGCTCTCATGGCCATGAAGGCAACACGCTCTCATGGCCATGAAGGCAACACGCTCTCATGGCCATACTCTGCTCCTGAGGCCATGAAGGCAACTCTGCTCCTGAGGCCATGAAGGCAACACACTCTCATGGCCATGAATGCAACACGCTCTCATGGCCATGAAGGCAACACGCTCTCATGGCCATGAAGGCAACTCTGCTCCTGAGGCCATGAAGGCAACACGCTCTCATGGCCATGAAGGCAACTCTGCTCCTGAGGCCATGAAGGCAACACACTATCATGGCCATGAAGGCAACTCTGCTCCTGAGGCCATGAAGGCAACACACTCTCATGGCCATGAAGGCAACTCTACTCTTGAGGCCATGAAGGCAACTCTACTCCTGAGGCCATGAAGGCAACTCTGCTCCTGAGGCAATGAAGGCAACTCTACTCCTGAGGCCATGAAGGCAACACGCTCTCATGGCCATGAAGGCAACTCTACTCCTGAGGCCATGAAGGCAACTCTGCTCCTGAGGCCATGAAGGCAACTCTACTCCTGAGGCCATGAAGGCAACACGCTCTCATGGCCATGAAGGCAACTCTGCTCCTGAGGCCATGAAGGCAACACACTCTCATGGCCATGAAGGCAACACGCTCTCATGGCCATGAAGGCAACACACTCTCATGGCCATGAAGGCAACACGCTCTCATGGCCATGAAGGCAACACGCTCTCATGGCCATGAAGGCAACACACTCTCATGGCCATGAAGGCAACACACTCTCATGGCCATGAAGGCAACACACTCTCATGGCCATGAAGGCAACACGCTCTCATGGCCATGAAGGCAACACGCCCTCATGGCCATGAAGGCAACACACTCTCATGGCCATGAAGGCAACTCTGCTCCTGAGGCCATGAAGGCAACACGCTCTCATGGCCATGATGGCAACACGCTCTCATGGCCATGATGGCAACACGCCGTCATGGCCATGAAGGCAACACGCTCTCATGGCCATGAAGGCAACTCTGCTCCTGAGGCCATGAAGGCAACACGCTCTCATGGCCATGAAGGCAACACGCTTTCATGGCCATGAAGGCAACTCTGCTCCTGAGGCCATGAAGGCAACACACTCTCATGGCCAGACGCTGAATTTTTCTGCAGCTAATTTGTCTTTACTGTTGCCAGATGTGGTGACGTGCAGACAGATGTTTATGATATCAAGCAGCACACCAATGATTACTTCTCCGTTTGGACGCTCAGGAGATCTGCTTAGGGGATTTGTGTCCGGACTTCAACAATCTTTTGAGCTTGTTACATTTGGTTTAAAAAAAAAAAGAACATTTTAAAAATCTGCTTTATGTACTTGTGTCTTGACTTTTACGATCTTGGAGCTTGTTACATTTGGTTTACCAAAAAAATTATAAAATGGAAAAAAAAAATCTGCTTAGGGGATCTGTGTCCTGACTTTTATGATCTTTTGAGCTTGTTACAGCACTCAGTTTACCACAAAAAAAAAAAAAAAAGTGCTTTGTGGACGTGGGTCTTGACTGTTACATTTTTTGAGCTTGTTACATTTGGTTTAGAAGGAAAAAAAGACTGCTTAGTGAACCTGTGTCCTGATTTTTTTGGTGTTAAAAAATAAAAATAAATAAAAATAAAAAAATGAATCTGCTTAGGGGACCTGGGTTTTGACTTTTACCATCTTTGAGCTTGTTACAACTTTTGGTATTAAAAAAAAAAAATCTGTTGAAGGGACATGGGTCTTGACTTTGACCATCTTTGAGTTTGTTACAACTTTTGGTATAAAAAAAATTAAATAGAAAATAAAATAAAAATAAAATCTGCTTAGGGGACCTGGGTCTTGACTTTTACCATCTTTGAGCTTGTTACAACTTTTGGTATTAAAAGAAAAAAAATCTGTTGAAGGGAGATGGGTCTTGACTTTGACCATCTTTGAGTTTGTTCCATCTTTTGGTATAAAAAAAATTAAATAGAAAATAAAATAAAAAATAAATCTGCTTAGGGGACCTGGGTCTTGACTTTTACCATCTTTGAGCTTGTTACAACTTTTGGTATTAAAAAAAAAAAATCTGTTGAAGGGACATGGGTCTTGACTTTGACCATCTTTGAGTTTGTTCCATCTTTTGGTACAAAAAAAATTAAATAGAAAATAAAATAAAAAATAAAATCTGCTTAGGGGACCTGGGTCTTGACTTTTACCATCTTTGAGCTTGTTACAACTTTTGGTATTAAAAAAAAAAAATCTGTCGAAGGGACATGGGTCTTGACTTTGACCATCTTTGAGTTTGTTACATCTTTTGGTATAAAAAAAATTAAATAGAAAATAAAATAAAAATAAAATCTGCTTAGGGGACTTGGGTCTTGACTTTTACCATCTTTAAGCTTGTTACAACTTTTGGTATTAAAAAAAAAAAAAAAAAAATCTGCCTAGGGGACATGGGTCTTGACTTTGACCATATTTGAGCGTGTTACAACTTTTGTTATTTAAAAAAAAATAAAAAAAAAATACAAATCTGCTTAGGGGACCTGGGTCTTGACTTTGACCATCTTTGAGTTTGTTACAACTTTTGGTATTAAAAAAAAAAAAAAAAAAAAAACATTTGCTTAGGGGACCTGGGTCTTGACTTTTACCATATTTGAGCTTGTTACAACTTTTGGTGTTAAAAAAAAAAAAAAAAAAAAAAAAAAAATCTGCTTAGGGGACCTGGGTCTTGACTTTTACCATCTTTGAGCTTGTTACAACTTTTGGTATTAAAAAAAAAAAAAAAAAAAAATCTGTTGAAGGGACCTGGGTCTTGACTTTGACCATCTTTGAGTTTGTTCCATCTTTTGGTATAAAAAAAGATTAATAGAAAATAAAATAAAAATAAAATCTGCTTAGGGGACCTGGGTCTTGACTTTTACCATCTTTGAGCTTGTTACAACTTTTGGTATTCAAATAAGGAATAATAATTAAAAAAAAAAAGTGCTTAGGGGGACGTGGGTCTTGACTGTTACATTTGGTTTAGAAGAAAAAAAAGACTGCTTAGTGGACCTTGTCCTGACTTTTACAATATTTTGAGCTTGTTACAACATTTGGTATGAATTTAAAAACCAAACCAAAAAAAAACCTGGTTTCAGTACGTGTGTCCTTATTTTTAAATTGTTTGAGCTTGTTACATTTGGTTTAACCCCCTCAAAAAAAAAAAAAAAAAAACCTGCTTAAGGGACTTGTGATGGGACTTTTACCATCTTTTCAGTTTGTTACAACATTTGGCTTACAAACTCTGCTTAGAGGACGTGTGTTTTGACTTTTACCTTTTAGAGCTTGTTACAATATTCGATGTAAAAAAATTTTTTTTTAAAAAGCCAGAAAAAAATAATCTGCTTAAGGGACGTGAGTCTTGACTTTTACGATCTTGGAGCTTGTTACAACTTTCGGTTTAGAAAAAAAAAAGATGTAAAGGGGATGTGTGTCTTGAACTGCGGCCTCGTGTGTCCTGGTGCCAAGTGCACATATGGACACCTTGTGTTGGAACATGGTGTTGGTTATTCACCATCTGTGACCAGCACAAAAGTCCAATAACAAAATAGCACTCTGGGTCCTTAGTTTGTAAAAAAAAAACAATAAAAAAAAACTAAATCTGTTGAAGGGACATGGGTCTTGACTTTGACCATTTTTGAGTTTGTTACAACTTTTGGTATATAAAATTAAAAACAAAACAAAAATACAAATCTGCTTAGGGGACCTGGGTCTTGACTCTGACCATCTTTGAGCTTGTTACAACTTTTGGTATTAAAAAAAATGCAATAATAATTTCAAAAAAATTAAAATCTGTTTAGAGCACCTGGGTCTTGACTTTGACCATATTTGAGCTTGTTATAACATCAGGTTAAAAAAATAATAATGCAAAATCAAAAAAAAAAAGTTAATCTGTTGAAGTGACCTGGGTCTTGACTTCGACCATCTTTGAATTTGTTACAACATCAGTTAAAAATAAATAAATAAAAAGTAAATCTGTTGAAGGGACTTGGGTCTTGACTTTGACCATCTTTGAGTTTGTTACAACATCAGTTAAAAAAAAAAAAAAAAAAGTAAATCTGTTGAAGGGACTTGGGTCTTGACTTTGACCATCTTTGAGTGTGTTACAACTTTTGGTGTTAAAAAACAAAACAAAACTAAATCTGTTGAAGGGACTTGGGTCTTGACTTTGACCATCTTTGAGCTTGTTACAACTTTTGGTATTAAAAAAATTTAAAAAAAAAATCTGCTTAGGGGACCTGGGTCTTGACTTTGACCATATTTGAGCTTGTTACAACTTTTGGTATTAAAAAAAAAAAAAAAAAAAAAAAAAATCTGTTGAAGGGACTTGGGTCTTGACTTTGACCATCTTTGAGTTTGTTACAACTTTTGGTATTAAAAAATAAATAAATAAACCAATCTGTTTAGGGCACCTGGGTCTTGACCTTGACCATCTTTGAGTTTGTTACAACTTTTGGTATGAAAATAAAAATTAAAAAAAAAAAAAAAAAAAAAAGTAAATCTGTTGAAGGGACATGGGTCTTGACTTTTCCCTTATTTGAGCTTGTTACAACTTTTGGTGTTGAAAAATAAAAAAAATAAAAAAATCTGCTTCGGGGACCTGGGTCTTGACTTTGACCGTCTTTGAGTTTGCTACAACTTTTGGTATTAAAAAAAAATTAATCTGTTGAAGGGACATGGGTCTTGACTTTGACCATTTTTGAGTTTGTTACAACTTTTGGTAAAAAAAAAATAAAATAAAAAAAAAATACAAATCTGCTTAGGGGACCTGGGTCTTGACTTTTACCATCTTTGAGCTTGTTACAACTTTTGGTATTAAAAAATAAATAAAAAAACAACTAAATCTGTTGAAGGGACATGGGTCTTGACTTTGACCATTTTTGAGTTTGTTACAACTTTTGGTATTAAAAAAAAAAAAAAAAAAAAAAAAAAAAAAATCTGCCTAGGGGACCTGGGTCTTGACTGTGACCATCTTTGAGCTTGTTACAACTTTTGGTGTTAAAAAATAAAAATAAAAATAAAAATAAAATAAAAATCTGCTTAGGGGACCTGGGTCTTGACTTTTACCATATTTGAGCTTGTTACAACTTTTGGTATTTAAAAAAAAAAAAAAATCTGTTGAAGGGACCTGGGTCTTGACCTTGGCCATCTTTGAGTTTGTTCCATCTTTTGGTATAAGAAAAATTAAATAGAAAATAAAATAAAAATAAAAATCTGCTTAGGGGACCTGGGTCTTGACTTTTACCATCTTTGAGCTTGTTACAACTTTTGGTATTAAAAAAAGGAATAATAATAAATAAATAAATAAATAAATAATTAAAAATCTGCTTAGAGCACCTGGGTCTTGACTTTGACCATCTTTGAGCTTGTTATAACATCAGGTTAAAAAAAAAAAAAAAAAGTAAATCTGTTGAAGGGACTTGGGTCTTGACTTTGACCATCTTTGAGTGTGTTACAACTTTTGGTGTTAAAAAACAAAACAAAACTAAATCTGTTGAAGGGACTTGGGTCTTGACTTTGACCATCTTTGAGCTTGTTACAACTTTTGGTATTAAAAAATTAAAAAAAAAAATCTGCTTAGGGGACCTGGGTCTTGACTTTGACCATATTTGAGCTTGTTACAACTTTTGGTATTAAAAATAAAATTTAAAAAATCTGTTGAAGGGACTTGGGTCTTGACTTTGACCATCTTTGAGTTTGTTACAACATTTGGTATTAAAAAAAAATAAAAATAAATAAATAAACCAATCTGTTTAGGGGACCTGGGTCTTGACCTTGACCATCTTTGAGTTTGTTACAACTTTTGGTATGAAAATAAAAATTAAAAAAATTAAAATTAAAAAATTAAATAAAAGTAAATCTGTTGAAGGGACATGGGTCTTGACTTTTACCTTATTTGAGCTTGTTACAACTTTTGGTGTTGAAAAAAAATAAAAATAAAAAAATCTGCTTCGGGGACCTGGGTCTTGACTTTGACCATCTTTGAGTTTGCTACAACTTTTGGTATTAAAAAAAAAAATCTGTTGAAGGGACATGGGTCTTGACTTTGACCATTTTTGAGTTTGTTACAACTTTTGGTAAAAAAATTAAAAAAAAATACAAATCTGCTTAGGGGACCTGGGTCTTGACTTATACCATCTTTGAGCTTGTTACAGCTTTTGGTATTAAAAAATAAATAAAAAAACAACTAAATCTGTTGAAGGGACATGGGTCTTGACTTTGACCATTTTTGAGTTTGTTACAACTTTTGGTATTAAAAAACAAACAAAAAAAACCATCTGCCTAGGGGACCTGGGTCTTAACTTTTACCATATTTGAGCTTGTTACAACTTTTGGTATTTAAAAAAAAAAAAAAATCTGTTGAAGGGACCTGGGTCTTGACCTTGGCCATCTTTGAGTTTGTTCCATCTTTTGGTACAAAAAAAATCAAATAGAAAATAAAATTAAAATAAAAATCTGCTTAGGGGACCTGGGTCTTGACTTTTACCATCTTTGAGCTTGTTACAACTTTTGGTATTAAAAAAAGGAATAATAATAAATAAATAAATAAATAAATAAAAATCTGCTTAGAGCACCTGGGTCTTGACTTTGACCATCTTTGAGCTTGTTATAACATCAGGTTAAAAAAATAATAATAAAAAAATAAAAAATAAATCTGTTGAATGGACCTGGGTTTTGACTTTGACCATCTGTGAGCTTGTTACAACTTTTGGTGTAAAAAAAAAAAAAAAAAAAAAAAAAAAAAAAAAAATCTGCTTAGGGGACTTGGGTCTTGACTTTGACCATCTTTGAGCTTGTTATAACTTTTGGTGTTGTAAAAAAATAAATAAATCTGCTTAGGGGACTTGGGTCTTGACTTTGACCATCTTTGAGCTTGTTATAACTTTTGGTGTTGTAAAAAAATAAATAAATCTGCTTAGGGGACTTGGGTCTTGACTTTGACCATCTTTGAGCTTGTTATAACTTTTGGTGTTGTAAAAAAAAAAAAAAAAAAAATCTGCTTAGGGGACTTGGGTCTTGACTTTGACCATCTTTGAGCTTGTTACAACATCAGTTTAAAAAAAAAGTTGCGGGAATGCGAGGTCACGCTGGGAGTTTGAAGCGATGACAGACAAATCCTCTAAGATTTGTGTCATGTCCACTCGTGGCTTTTGCATCGCGGTTCGGGTTTTCCGCCGCCAGAAAGAAAAGATTAGAATTGGTCGCAGGTTATCGTGTGTGACGCCATAAACTGCCGGCTGAGTTTGTCACATAACACAAGTTGTCATCAGGAGGGAGGACATTTTTCCCCCCAACATGATGAAAACACCAGGACTTTGCAGATGTTGCCATAAATCACCGCTTGGCCCCGCCTCCCTGCCGCTGGCCACCTGACAAATGCTCCGCCGCCATTCCGACCCCCGCCCCGTTCTCCAGGAAAAGAGGAGAAAATAGGCAGCTCGTAACTCTCTCCTAACTATTGTAAAGTCCCCGCCATGTCAGCACAGGTGGAAAGTTGGAGGACCATAAAAGCAGACTTTCTCTTTTCCAATAATGGAGGGGGGGTATGTGCCTCCTCTGTGACTAACGCGGCATGAATGTGAGCAGCTAAATCACTGCATGGTGGTCACAGACACCCTCCTCGCCAGTAAAAGCAAGAAAAAAAGCTAATGGGCGAAACAGTGGAGGCCGTGAATCATCCTCTCAGGGGCACCCGGCACATATTCTGTCTGGAGGAACTTTTAGATCTTCACTCCTTTGCTTTATACCGCCAGTATCCATCCAAATATCGATATTATCCAGGCCAGTGTATGTGAGAATTAGATATTTTTAAAGTGTTCTTTCTTAATTCATAGTCACGTTTAAAGCAGCTAGTGTTTCCCCAAGTTAACTCTTTGTTTTTTTTTATCTTATGTCCGCTAGTAAACTCTTTGTTTTGTCTTAAGGGCTCCTCTTTGTCGGTTTTGGCCAGTTCCTTATCTGTTTTGAAGTAGCAGCTGCATTTCTTTCTGGGCTGTTTTCGCTCTACATAAGCTGACTCTTTTTGTTTGAGTTTGGGTCTCTCTTTGGCGATGCTATTGTTGTGTTGTAAGGGCTGGTCTCCTAAAACTTGGCCAAGTACTATTCTGTCTCGGTGGTCCTTTTTTACTCAACATATACAGGTAAAAGCCAGTAAATTAGAATATTTTGAAAAACTTGATTTATTTCAGTAATTGCATTCAAAAGGTGTAACTTGTACATTATATTTATTCATTGCACACAGACTGATGCATTCAAATGTTTATTTCATTTAATTTTGATGATTTGAAGTGGCAACAAATGAAAATCCAAAATTCCGTGTGTCACAAAATTAGAATATTACTTAAGGCTAATACAAAAAAGGGATTTTTAGAAATGTTGGCCAACTGAAAAGTATGAAAATGAAAAATATGAGCATGTACAATACTCAATACTTGCTTGGAGCTCCTTTTGCCTCAATTACTGCGTTAATGCGGCGTGGCATGGAGTCGATGAGTTTCTGGCACTGCTCAGGTGTTATGAGAGCCCAGGTTGCTCTGATAGTGGCCTTCAACTCTTCTGCGTTTTTGGGTCTGGCATTCTGCATCTTCCTTTTCACAATACCCCACAGATTTTCTATGGGGCTAAGGTCAGGGGAGTTGGCGGGCCAATTTAGAACAGAAATACCATGGTCCGTAAACCAGGCACGGGTAGATTTTGCGCTGTGTGCAGGCGCCAAGTCCTGTTGGAACTTGAAATCTCCATCTCCATAGAGCAGGTCAGCAGCAGGAAGCATGAAGTGCTCTAAAACTTGCTGGTAGACGGCTGCGTTGACCCTGGATCTCAGGAAACAGAGTGGACCGACACCAGCAGATGACATGGCACCCCAAACCATCACTGATGGTGGAAACTTTACACTAGACTTCAGGCAACGTGGATCCTGTGCCTCTCCTGTCTTCCTCCAGACTCTGGGACCTCGATTTCCAAAGGAAATGCAAAATTTGCATGGTTGGGTGATGGTTTGGGGTGCCATGTCATCTGCTGGTGTCGGTCCACTCTGTTTCCTGAGATCCAGGGTCAACGCAGCCGTCTACCAGCAAGTTTTAGAGCACTTCATGCTTCCTGCTGCTGACCTGCTCTATGGAGATGGAGATTTCAAGTTCCAACAGGACTTGGCGCCTGCACACAGCGCAAAATCTACCCGTGCCTGGTTTACGGACCATGGTATTTCTGTTCTAAATTGGCCCGCCAACTCCCCTGACCTTAGCCCCATAGAAAATATGTGGGGTATTGTGAAAATGAAGATGCAGAATGCCAGACCCAAAAACGCAGAAGAGTTGAAGGCCACTATCAGAGCAACCTGGGCTCTCATAACACCTGAGCAGTGCCAGAAACTCATCGACTCCATGCCACGCCGCATTAACGCAGTAATTGAGGCAAAAGGAGCTCCAAGCAAGTATTGAGTATTGTACATGCTCATATTTTTCATTTTCATACTTTTCAGTTGGCCAACATTTCTAAAAATCCTTTTTTTGTATTAGCCTTAAGTAATATTCTAATTTTGTGACACACGGAATTTTGGATTTTCATTTGTTGCCACTTCAAATCATCAAAATTAAATGAAATAAACATTTGAATGCATCAGTCTGTGTGCAATGAATAAATATAATGTACAAGTTACACCTTTTGAATGCAATTACTGAAATAAATCAAGTTTTTCAAAATATTCTAATTTACTGGCTTTTACCTGTATGTCATCCAAAAGAACTTGGGAGTATTTTATTCCCTGGTCGAGCAACAGGTACGATCAGATTAGTTATTTTAGGTTTATTTTCACAAATATTAGTTAAATGTTGTTATAAAATGCATTGTAACCCTCAGGGACCCAGTCATTAAAGGGTTAAAAATAAGTCATATATCATTTATTTTTACTTTCAACATATAAATATCTAAAGATGACCTTCACATCTGTCCATTGACGTACATTTAAACATTGTTGTTGATGTTTTATGCATTTTTTTTGTCCAAGCCTTCTTTTTTAATAGGAAAACCCCAAAATATGCAACATTTCCCCATAAAATGTCGAAAGTTAAATGTTTGACGTTAAATATGTAAATACATCCTAACAACATTGCCTTTGATTCATTATTCATATTTGAGCAATGACTGACTAAAGGTCATTTTAATGGGCCGCTCTCAGTGATTTCCAGCGTGGAACTGTCATAGGATGCCACCTGTGCAACAAATCCAGTCGTGAAATTTCCTCGCTCCTAAATATTCCAAAGTCAACTTTATTATAAGAAAAGTGAAGAGTTTGGGAACAACAGCAACTCAGCCGCCAAGTGGTAGGCCAGGTAAACTGACAGAGAGGTCAGCATAGTGCAAAGACTTTCTGCACTTGCTACACAGCTCCAAACTTCATGTCACCTTCCAATTAGCCCACGTACAGTACGCAGAGAGCTCCATGGAATGGGTTTCCATGGCCGAGCAGCTGCATCTAAGTCATATATCACCAAGTGTGGGATTCATGGGATGGCACGTCAAGTTCATATGTGAGTAAAGGCAGGTGGCCAAATGCTTTTGGCAATATAGTGTATATCAACTGTCAAAAACGTAAATATGAGAAATATGGTTTAGTCATCAAGATTATTTTATAATTTTAGACCTGATAGATGACTTATAGGGCTGATCAAAACAAATTCAATTGATGTGTTTTTGTGTCTACTGGCTTTTTTTTTGCAATATGCATTTTCTTGAGGCTGGAACATTCCAGCGCACGCTCGCAGTTGGAGCCAGCATCTTTCGGCCTGGTAAAAAAATAAAAAAATAAAAAGTGGTTTCTGTTGTGGATTATACTGCAGGAGCAGGACTGCTTCTAAAATTCCCAGAGGAAAAAAAAAACAGCCCACATGCAGGAGCATAACAAGAATGTGCAGTAAATGAGTGTTTCCATGGCGACAGCTCAACATCATTTAAATATCAATTGTACATGCAGTCTTGGTAGATCACACACAACACGTAGATGGCCTACGAACCTCTTTTCAAAAATTGATTAATATTTAAAAATGTTGATAATTAAATATTATATATATATATATATATATATATATATATATATATATATATATATATATATATATATATATATATATTTTTTTTTTTTTTTTTTTTTTTTTTTTTTTAATCTTATATATATATATATTTATTTATTTATTTATTTTTTTTTTTTTTGTGATGACAATTAGGAATCGATTTCGAATGCGGGTAAAAACAATCAAAATTCAGATGTGTGCCTTTTAAAAATACAAACACCTTAAATAAGGTATGAACACAATATATATATATATATATATATATATATATATATATAAAGTACACATTTTTATTTTTAAGTCCTTCATTAATTACAAACCTTGAGTTTCCAATAAAAAACGATCCTAATTAATGCTTTTCTTTGGAAAGGGGGAGTACGTATGTAAGCTTTGAAGTGCTGGGATGTGAGATTTACGAGCAAGACCCTGACAGCCAAGAAGGGCCCGAGGCCCCGCAGCTCGCCTGCACCTGGTACCATTTACCAGCCTTTGTTTTACTTTTACAGCTGCTGCACTTTCAAGCTTTGCTTCATTTTCTTTCAAATACTTTGAAATACTGGCGATTGGTATTCATGCAATGCTGACACAGTTTCAACGCCAAACCAACAAACCGCTGGAGTTCCAGATGTTGTCCTCCCGAAATATAAACTCCCTAAAAGAGGATGGATGCTGAAATGTGTGCGAGAACCACATCAACTCTTTGCTAGTTTTGTATTATACATTTTTTTTTACATCAGGGGTGATAAAACTGAAAGGAAGCGGTGAAGTTGTCACCTTGTGTAAATGGAAAATAAAAAGAGAATACAACAACTTTTATTCAATTGAATAGACTGCAAAGACAAGATATTTCATGTTCACACTGAGAAACTTCATTTAAGCTCATTCGGAATTTGATGCCTGCAACATGTTTAAAAAAAAGCTGGCACAAGTGGCAAAAAAGACCGAGGAAGTTGAGGAATGCGCGTCAAACTCTTATTTGGAACATCCCACAGGTGAACAGGCTAATTGGGAACAGGTGGGTGCCATGATTGGGTATAAAAGCAGCTTCCATGAAATGCTCAGTCGTTCACAAACAAGGACGGGGCGAGGGTCACCGCTTTGTCAACAAATGCCTGAGCAAATTGTTAAAGAACAACATTTCTCAAGCAGCTATTGCAAGGAATTTAGGGATTTCACCATCTACGCTCCGTAATATCATCAAAAGGTTCAGAGAATCTGGAGAAATCACTGCACGTAAGCCATGATATTACACACCTTGGATCCCTCAGCATCAAAAAGCCACATCAGTGTGTAAAGGATATCACCACATGGGCTCAGGAACACTTCAGAAAACCACTGTCAGTAACTACAGTTGGTCGCTACATCTGTAAGTGCAAGTTAAAACTCTACTACGCAAATCCAAAGCCATTTATCAACAACACCCAGAAACGCCGTCGGCTTCGCTGGGCCTGAGCTCATCTAAGATGGGCTGATACAAAGTGGGAAAGTGTTCTGTGGTCTAACGAGTCCACATTTCAAATTGTTTTTGGAAACTGTGGACGTTGTGTCCTCCGGACCAAAGAGGAAAAGAACCATCCGAACTGTTCTAGGGTGAAAGTGTAAAAGGCAGCATGTGTGATGGTATGGGGGTGTATTAGTGGCCAAGACATGGGTAACTTACACATCTGTGAAGGCGCCATTAATGCTGAAAGTTACATACAGCTTTTGGAGCAACATATGTTGCCATCCAAGCAACGTTATCATGGACGCCCCTGCTTATTTCAGCAAGACAATGCCAAGCCGCGTGTTACATCAACGAGGCTTCATAGTAAAAGAGTGCGGGTACTAGACTGGCCTGCCTTTAGTCCAGACATTGAAAATGTGTGAAGGCTAAAATATGAGAAGGGAGACTGTTGAACAACTTAAGCTGTACATCAAGCGAGAATGGGAAAGAATTCCACTTCAAAAATGTGTCTCTTCAGTTCCCAAACCTTTACTGAGTGTTGTTAAAAGGAAAGGCCATGTAACACACTGGTAAAAAATGCCCCCGTGACAATTTGTTTGCAATATACATATATATATATACATATATATATATATATACACATGCACAGCCCGAAGAGGCAACGTGGGTCCCCCCTCCAATGGGCTCACCATTCATGGGAGGGGCCATAGAGGTCGGGTGCAGTGTGAGCTGGGCGGCAGCCGAAGGCAGGGCATTTGGCGGTCCGATCCTCGGCTACATAAGCTAGCTCTTGGGACGTGGAACGTCACCTCGCTGGGGGGGAAGGTGCCTGAGCTAGTGCGCGAGGTGGAGAAGTTCCGGCTAGATATAGTCCGACTCACTTCGACGCACAGCAAGGGCTCTGGAACCAGTTCTCTCGAGAGGGGCTGGACTCTCTTCCACTCTGGCGTTGCCGACAGTGAGAGGCGACGGGCTGGGGTGGCAATTCTTGTTTCCCCCCGGCTCAAAGCCTGCACGTTGGAGTTCAACCCGGTGGACGAGAGGGTGGCTTCCCTCCGCCTTTGGGTGGAGGGACGGGTCCTGACTGTTGTTTGTGCTTACGCGCCAAACGGCAGCTCAGAGTACCCACCCTTTTTGGATTCACTCGAGGGAGCACTGGAGAGTGCTCCCTCAGGTGATTCCCTCGTTCTACTGGGGGACTTCAACGCTCATGTTGGCAGCGACAGTGAAACCTGGAGAGGCGTGATTGAGAAGAATGGCCGCCCAGATCTGAACCCGAGTGGTGTTCTGTTATTGGACTTTTGTGCCCGTCACAGATTGTCAATAACAAACACCATGTTCAAACATAAGGGTGTCCATATGTGCACTTGGCACCAGGACACCCTAGGCCGCAGATCCGTGATCGACTTTGTAGTTGTGTCATCGGATTTGCGGTCTCATGTTTTGGACACTCGGGTGAAGAGAGGGGCGGAGCTTTCTACCGATCACCACCCGGTGGTGAGTTGGCTGCGATGGTGGGGGAGGATGCCGGACAGACCTGGCAGGCCCAAACGCATTGTGAGGGTTTGCTGGGAACGTCTGGCAGAGTCTCCTGTCAGAGAGAGTTTCAATTCCCACCTCCGGAAGAACTTTGAACATGTCACGAGGGAGGTGCTGGACATTGAGTCCGAGTGGACCATGTTCCGCACCTCTATTGTCGAGGCGGCTGATTGGAGCTGTGGCCGCAAGGTAGTTGGTGCTTGCCGTGGCGGTAATCCTAGAACCCGTTGGTGGACACCGGCGGTGAGGGATGCCGTCAAGCTGAAGAAGGAGTCCTATCGGGTTCTTTTGGCTCATAGGACTCCGGAGGCAGCGGACAGGTACCGACAGACCAAGCGGTGTGCAGTTTCAGCGATCGCAGAGGCAAAAACTCGGACATGGGAAGAGTTCGGGGAAGCCATGGAAAACGACTTCCAGACGGCCTAGAAGCGATTCTGGACCACCATCTGCCGCCTCAGGAAGGGGAAGCAGTGCACTATCAAAACCGTGTATGGTGAGGATCAGGCCCGGCCCTAACCAATCTGGCGCCCTAGGCAAGATTTTAGGTGGCGCCCCCCCACATCGGCAGTGAAGTGTATATACTCACAAGAACCCGAATAGCTTTGTCTTTGACCTTTTTTTTTACTTACAACTATACCTAATATATAAAGGGGTGGAAAAGTGACTATTACCTGCAGGGCAAACATTAGCTAACCAGAAGGCAATAATGTAAACAAAAAACACCTGCTTAAAAGATCTAATACAAATGTCCCTGAGGAATGTAAGGTGGGAGTACTGTAATTACCTAACGTTACATTATTATTTTCCATAACAATTTAGCCCCCTCCACAATATTAACCCGACGTTAAAACAGAACTAGCTATTTATTGATTAGCAATTGCCGAATCATGTAACATTAGCTTAATGCTAAAAAGCCAGGTTACTATCACATTCTGTAACAGACAAATAATTTCATGTAGGCTAACGTTACCTACCTGCTACCTCTGTCTTTTCTCGTTTCTCCTGCTCTTCTTTTCTCTTTTTTCTTCCCTGGGCACCTGACAGTTTTGGCCGTTTTGACCTCTTGTGTTGATTTTTTGATGTGGTGACGTCCAAAAAGAGTCATGATACGGGAAGGGAGGGGGCGCACCGTGCGGGGGGAGGGGGGGCGTAATGTTGTAACAAATAATATTTCTATTAAATAGGCTTTACTTTGCATTTTAATTAACGCGGGATTATTTTTTGTATTTAGAAATAAGTGTAACAACTTTTTTCTCCAACATTTGTGGCACTGGCATGGCGCCCCCTGATGGACGGCGCCCTTAGCATATGCCTATACGGCCTATGCCACGGGCCGGCCCTGGTGAGGATGGTGTTCTGCTGACCTCGACTGTGGTTGTGGATCGGAGGAGGGAATACTTCGAAGACCTCCTCAATCCCACCAACACGTCTTCCTATGAGGAAGCAGTGCCTGGGGAATCTGTGGTGGGCTCTCCTATTTATGGGGCTGAGGTTGACAAGGTAGTTAAAAAGCTCCTCGGTGGCAAAGCCCCGGGGGTGGATGAGATCCGTCTGGAGTTCCTTAAGGCTCTGGATGCTGTGGGGCTGTCTTGGTTGACAAGACTCTGCAACATCGCGTGGACATCGGGGGCGGTACCTCTGGATTGGCAGACCGGGGTGGTGGTTCCTCTCTTTAAGAAGGGGAACCGGAGGGTGTGTTCTAACTATCGTGGGATCCCACTCCTCAGCCTTCCCGGTAAGGTCTATTCAGGTGTACTGGAGAGGAGGCTACGCCGGATAGTCGAAACTCGGATTCAGGAGGAACAGTGTGGTTTTTGTCCTCGCCGTGGAACTGTGGACCAGCTCTATACTCTCGGCAGGGTCCTTGAGGGTGCATGGGAGTTTGCCCAACCAGTCTACATCTGCTTTGTGGACTTGGAGAAGGCATTTGACCATGTACCCCGGGAAGTCCTGTGGGGAGTGCTCAGACTGTCTGATTGTGGCGGTCCGGTCCCTGTATGATCAATGTCAGAGCTTGGTCCGCATTGCCGGGTGGCGGGTCTCTCCCTTAGAGATAGGGTGAGAAGCTATGCCGTCATGGAGGAGCTTACAGTAAAGCCGCTGCTCCTCCACATGGAGAGGAGCCAGATGAGGTAGTTCGGGCATCTGGTCAGGATGCCACCAAAATGCCTCCCTAGGGAGGTGTTTAGGGCACGTCCAACCGGTAGGAGGCCACGGGGAAGACCCAGGACACGTTGGGAAGACTATGTCTCCCGACTGGCCTGGGAACGCCTCGGGATCCCCGGGAAGAGCTGGACCAAGTGGCTGGGGTGAGGGAAACCTGGGCTTCTCTGCTTAGGCTGCTGCCCCTGCGATATATATATAGTGAAGTGAAGTGAAGTGAATTATATTTATACAGCGCTTTTCTCTAGTGACTCAAAGCGCTTTACATAGTGAAAGCCAAAATCTAAGTTACATTTAAAGCAGTGTGGGTGGCACTGGGAGCAGGTGGGTAAAGTGTCTTGCCCAAGGACACAACAGCAGTGACTCGGATGGCGGAAGTGGGGATCGAACCTGGAACCCTCTCAAGTTGCTGGCACGGCCAATATATATATATATATATATATATATATATATATATATATATATATACCGTATTTTCCGCACCATAAGGCGCCCTGGGTTATAAGCCGCGCCTTCAATGAACGGCATATTTCAAAACTTTGTCCACCTATAAGCCGCCCCGTGTTGTAAGCCGCATCTAACTGCGCTAAAGGAATGTCAAAAAAACAGTCAAATAGGTCAGTCAAACTTTAATAATATATTAAAACCAGCGTGATGTGGGCGCGCATGGAATCGTATATCAACATGGACGAAGCTGCGTGAAAAAAGCCACCCGGCCTCTTCGCGTAAACTTAAACTTACCTTAACCACTCGCTCATCTTTTCTTCATCCATCCCTTCGAGTTAGCTTTTATGATGACGCCGGCTGGAAAGGTCTCTTTTGGCAAGGTCTTCCTTTTGAATATCACCATGGGTGGAAGTTTCTGGCCATTAGCATGGCAAGCTAGAACCACAGTGAAGGATGACTTCTCATTCCCTGTGGTGCGAATATTCACCGTACGTGCTCCCGTTGTATCCACAGTGCGGTTCACAGGAATATCAGTTGCTGTGAAATAGTAATCCGTGTGCGGATGGAGAGATTGCGTCTTTTCATGAACTGGATCCCTGTCGCTTTGTAGGAGCCATTTTGTGGTCTTTACAGATGTAAACACACAAAGGAAATGATAATATCCGCGCGCTTTTTCTTCTTCTACGCGGGCGGGTGGTTGCTTACAGTAGAAGAAGAAGCGCTTCCTGTTCTATGGGGGCGGGTGCTTACCTTGGCGGTTGCTTGCGTAGAAGAAGAAGCGCTTCCTGTTCTACCGGGAAAAAAGATGGCGGCTGTTTACCGAAGTTGCGAGACCGAAACTTTATGAAAATGAATCTTAATATTTATCCATATATAAAGCGCACCGGGTTATAAGGCGCACTGTCAGCTTTTGAGAAAATTTGTGGTTTTTAGTGCGCCTTATAGTGCGGAAAATACGGTATATATATATACATATATACATATATATATATATATATATGTCTTAATAAGGTTATCCAAAAAATAGTGCTCGATACCGTAGTAGAGCGCAATATATGTATGTGTGGGAAAAAAATCACAAGACTATTTCATCTCTACAGGCCTGTTTCATGAGGGGGGGTACCCTCAATCATCAGGAGATTTTAATGGGAGCATTCGCATACCATGGTTTATATAGGGCACAGAGTGGGTGGGTACAGGCTGGCCTAGGGGCGTGGTGATTGGCTCATGTGTTACCTTGGAGGTGTTTCCGTCTATGGCGGCATGTTGTTACAATTTCGCTGCGCTTGTTGAGGGATGACAGGTCTGGACGGTAAATAATAAACAGTTTCTCTTTCAAGCATAGGTTGCATCTTTTATTACCACTATTGTAAGGTGTGCTGGATGCAAGAATTTGCCATGTTATTGAATATTCAACATTATTGTCTTTGAGGTCCCAAATGTGTTTGCTGAGTTCTGTGGTATTTCGCAGGTTTTTGTTCCTGAAAGAAGCCTTGTGATTGTTCCATCTGGTTTTGAATTCTCCCTCGGTTAATCCTACATATGTGTCGGATGTGTTAATGTCCTTGCGTATTACCTTAGATTGATAGACAACTGATGTTTGTAAGCACCCCCCGTTGAGAGGGCAATCAGGTTTCTTTCGACAGTTACATCCTTTGTTGGTTTTGGAGTCGCTCTGTCTGGGGGCCGACGGCTCATTTGCAATTGTTTTGTTGTGGTTTGAGATGATTTGTCGTATATTGTTCATGCAGCTGTAGCTCAATTTAATGTTGTTCTTGTTGAATACTTTTCTTAGGATGTTGTCTTTGGGAAAGTGTTTGTCAATCAGATTGAGGAATTTGTGTCCAATGTTTGTTGAGACGTTTTTGCTGTATGGGGGGTTGTACCAGATGATGTCGTTTCGTTTTCTGTTCTTTTTTGGCTGGTTTCCTGGCGTGGGTTCATAGGTGAGGGTGAAATTGTATCCGCTTTCATCAAGGGCTTTTTGGTACGGGGGGGGTTGCTTGGTCAAATTCAGCTTTGCTAGATGACAGCATCGATAGCCTTTTATTGATTCCGGTAGGTATTCTTTTCGCGGTGGTGGGTGGGTGGTTGCTGTCATGGTGCACGTATTGGAGTGTTGTGTTGGGTTTCGTGAATGGTTGGTAGCTGTTATTTCTCAGGTTGAAAGTGACGTCAAGGAAGTTGACGGTTTGGACTGGCAGTGTGT
>NC_084572.2:7470000-7610000 GCF_033978685.3 Nerophis lumbriciformis | reverse complement strand
TGTTATTGTGTTTACTGAGGCCTCCCCTCCACCACTTTTAAAAAGGTGCTTTGGCGGGTAAAGCCTGGTGTTGACAAGGAGCAAACAAACACTAAAGGTTTTTCATTCCAGGCCAAGTGGCCTGTGGACAGCTCAAACAAATGAAAGGCCAGGAAGGAATGGGGGAGAGGAGAAAGACTAACATGACACGGCGCTAATCAAGACTCCTTTTTTTTTTCCCTCCAAGGCCTTTTGTTGCCGCCTGAGAGCTCTTTGTAAAATCTCCCATCTGATAGCAGCGTGTGAGTGTTGTCTCAAGTGTGGATCCACACCCGGCAAATGGTCTTTGTGGGGCCTGTTGAGCCACGCTAATGGAGGTCGTCAAGAATAAACAGAAGGGGGGGAAAAAAAGTCTTCTCATTCTGACTTTTCATCCTGTTGAAGAAGGGCTCGGCAACCCAAAACGTTGAAGGAGCCAAATTGGACCAAAAATACAAAACACTCTGGAGCCCCCCAAAAGTAAAAGGCAACACGTGATGTAAGTGTCTATATTAGCCTACTATCAAAATGACTTTAAAAAGTCTTGTATAAGTGTTATAATGAAGGCAACATATGATGTGTCGATATTAGCCTACTATCAAAATGACTTTAAAAAGTCTTGTATAAGTGTTATAATGAAGGCAACACATGATGTAAGTGTCTATATTAGCCTATCAAAATGACTTTAAAAAGTCTTATATAAGTGTTATAATGAAGGCAACACATGATGTAAGTGTCTATATTAGCCTACTATCAAAACTACTTTAAAAGTCTTATATAAGTTTTATAATGAAGACAACATATGATGTAAGTGTCTATATTAGCCTACTATCAAAATGTCTTTAAAAGACTTATATAAGTGTTATAATGAAGGCAACACATGATGTAAGTGCCTATATTAGTTGTATTAGCCTACTATCAAAATGACTTTAAAAGTCTTATATAAGTGTTATAATGAAGACAGCACATGATGTAAGTGTCTATATTAGCTATATTAGCCTACTATCAAAATTACTTTAAAAGTCTTATATAAGTGTTATAATGAAGACAACACATGATGCAAGTGTCTATATTAGCCTACTATCAAAATGACTTTAAAAGTCTTATATAAGTGTTATAATGAAGACAACACATGATGCAAGTGTCTATATTAGCCTACTATCAAAATGACTTTAAAAGTCTTATATAAGTGTTATAATGAAGGCAACACATGATCTAAGTGTCTATATTAGCTATATTAGCCTACTATCAAAATGACTTTAAAAGTCTTATATAAGTGTTATAATGAAGACAACACATGATGTAAGTGTCTATATTAGCTATATTAGCCTACTATCAAAATGACTTTAAAAGTCTTATATAAGTGTTATAATGAAGGCAACACATGATGTAAGTGTCTATATTAGCCTACTATCAAAATGACTTTAAAAGTCTTATATAAGTGTTGTAACGAAGACAACACATGATGTAAGTGTCTATATTAGCCTACTATCAAAATGTCTTTAAAAGACTTATATAAGTCTTATAATGAAGGCAACACATGATGTAAGTGTCTATATTAGCCTACTATCAAAATGACTTTAAAAGTCTTATATAAGTGTTACAATGAAGACAACACATGATGTAAGTGTCTATATTAGCCTACTATCAAAATGACTTTAAAAGTCTTATATAAGTGTTATAATGAAGGCAACACATGATGTAAGTGTCTATATTAGCCTACTATCAAAATGACTTTAAAAGTCTTATATAAGTGTTACAATGAAGACAACACATGATGTAAGTGTCTATATTAGCCTACTATCAAAATGACTTTAAAAGTCTTATATAAGTGTTATAATGAAGGCAACACATGATGTAAGTGTCTATATTAGCCTACTATCAAAATGACTTTAAAAGTCTTATATAAGTGTTATAATGAAGGCAACACATGATGTAAGTGTCTATATTAGCCTACTATCAAAATGACTTTAAAAGTCTTGTATAAGTGTTATAATGAAGGCAACACATGATGTAAGTGTCTATATTAGCCTACTATCAAAATGACTTTAAAAGTCTTATATAAGTGTTATAATGAAGGCAACACATGATGCAAGTGTCTATATTAGTCTACTATCAAAATGACTTTAAAAGTCTTATGTAAGTGTTATAATGAAGACAACACATGATGTAAGTGTCTATATTAGCTATATTAGCCTACTATCAAAATGACTTTAAAAGTCTTATATACGTGTTATAATGAAGACAACACATGATGCAAGTGTCTATATTAGCCTACTATCAAAATGACTTTAAAAGTCTTATATAAGTGTTATAATGAAGACAACACATGATGCAAGTGTCTATTTTAGCCTACTATCAAAATGACTTTCAAAGTCTTATACAAGTGTTATAATGAAGGCAACACATGATGTAAGTGTCTATATTAGCCTACTATCAAAATGACTTTAAAAGACTTATACAAGTGTTATAATGAAGGCAACACATGATGTAAGTGTCTATATTAGCCTACTATCAAAATGACTTTAAAAGTCTTATATAAGTGTTATAATGAAGGCAACACATGATGCAAGTGTCTATATTAGTCTACTATCAAAATGACTTTAAAAGTCTTATATAAGTGTTATAATGAAGACAACACATGATGTAAGTGTCTATATTAGCTATATTAGCCTACTATCAAAATGACTTTAAAAGTCTTATATACGTGTTATAATGAAGACAACACATGATGCAAGTGTCTATATTAGCCTACTATCAAAATGACTTTAAAAGTCTTATATAAGTGTTATAATGAAGACAACACATGATGCAAGTGTCTATTTTAGCCTACTATCAAAATGACTTTCAAAGTCTTATACAAGTGTTATAATGAAGGCAACACATGATGTAAGTGTCTATATTAGCCTACTATCAAAATGACTTTAAAAGTCTTATATAAGTGTTATAATGAAGACAACACATGATGTAAGTGTCTATATTAGCTATATTAGCCTACTATCAAAATGACTTTAAAAGTCTTATATAAGTTTTATAATGAAGACAACACATGATGTAAGTGTTTATATTAGCCTACTATCAAAATGACTTTAAAAGTCTTATATAAGTGTTATAATGAAGACAACACATGATATAAGTGTCTATATTAGCCTACTATCAAAATGACTTTAAAAGTCTTATATAAGTGTTATAATGAAGACAACACATGATGTAAGTGTCTATATTAGCCTACTATCAAAATGACTTTAAAAGTCTTATATAAGAGTTATAATGAAGACAACACATGATGTAAGTGTCTATATTAGCCTACTATCAAAATGACTTTACAAGTCTTATATAAGTGGTATAATGAAGGCAACACATGATGTAAGTGTCTATATTAGCCTACTATCAAAATGACTTTAAAAGACTTATATAAGTGTTATAATGAAGGCAACACATGATGTAAGTGTCTATATTAGCCTACTATCAAAATGACTTTACAAGTCTTATATAAGTGTTATAATGAAGGCAACACATGATGTACAATAAGTGTCTATATTAACTATAAAATACTGTGTATTGGGCTGAATTATCAATTCAATCAAATTAAATAAGCTCCGCTTCTTCCTACTCCTTTTCAGACATGCTAAACTGTGCAAAGTAACCAACCAGGTGATGTAACTTGCCAAGCATGTGTGAGACCAATAATAATAATAATAATAATAATGAGAATAATAATAATAATGAGAATAATAATAATAATAATAATAATAATAATGAGAATAATAATACATGCAATGCTATTACAAATGTCCTGAGCACGGTGGAACATGAGTTGACCACTAAGACACATCCAACACTTCCCACCCAGGATCAGAGTTGACTAAAAACAACACCACTGATATTATCATCCCAGCATGTGTCAAAACAGAGCATCATAAGTGTGTCATGAGCCAACCTGTCAGTGCAAAACTGCTGAGAAACACAACATTTTGTGCTCACTGGGCCCACCCAGAAGAAACGTGCCAGCCATAATATATACAGTGGTGGTCAAAAGTATACGTACAGCAATGTTAATATTTGCTTACATGTCCCTTGGCAAGTTTACCTGCAATAAGGCGCTTTTGGTAGCCATCCACAAGCTTCTGCTTGACCACTTGACCACTAAATTGCTGCAGTTCAGCTAAATGTGGTTTAAACTGGTTTAAATGTAACTTAGATATTGGGTTTCACAATGTAAAGCGCGTTGAGTCACCTGAGAAAAAAGCGCTATATAAATGTAATTCACTTCACACTTCATGTGTTGCTTTTCTGACATGGACTTGTTTCTTCAGCATTGTCCACACCTTTAAGTCAGGACTTTGGGAAGGCCATTCTAAAACCTTCATTCTAGCCTGATTTAGCCATTCCTTTACCACTTTTGAGGTGTGTTTGGGGTCATTGTCCTGTTGGGACAACAAACTGCGCCCAAGACCCAACCTCCGGGCTGATGATTTTAGCTTGTCCTGAAAGGGGAACATTATCACCAGACCTATGTAAGCACCAATATATACCTTGATGTTGCAGAAAAAAGACCATATATTTTTTTAACCGATTTCCGAACTCTAAATGGGTGAATTTTGGCGAATTAAACGCCTTTCTATTATTCGCTCTCGGAGCGATGACACCGAGTCAAATCAGCTCTGTTATTTTCCGTTTTTTTCCGACTGTTTTCCGTACCTTGGAGACATCATGCCTCGTCGGTGTGTTGTCGGAGGGTGTAACAACACGAACAGGGACGGATTCAAGTTGCACCAGTGGCCCAAAGATGCCAAAGTGGCAAGAAATTGGACGTTTGTTCCGCACACTTTACCGACGAAAGCTATGCTACGACAGAGATGGCAAGAATGTGTGGATATCCTGCGACACTCAAAGCAGATGCATTTCCAACCATAAAGTCAAAGAAAATCTGCCGCCAGACCCCCATTGAATCTGCCGGAGTGTGTGAGCAATTCAGGGACAAAGGACCTCGCTAGCACGGCAAGAAATGGCGGCAGTTTGTTCCCGCAGACGAGCGAGCTAAACCCCCTGGATGTCTTGGCTCACACCGTCCCTTATGCCACCGAAGATGATCAAGAGAAGAATATCGACCCTAGCTTCTAGAGATGCGCGGTTTGCGGGCACAACCGCGGAGTCCGCGGATTATCCGCGGATCGGGCGGATGAAATTGAAAAAAATTAGATTTTATCCGCGGGTCGGGTCGGGTCGGGTGGTTGAAATAAAAAAAAAAAAGATTTTAAATAGTTTCAGGCGGGTGGCAGTTAAACCAATTCGGAAATATATATACATAGTTAAATGTTGTTACCCACATACGAAAAACGAGCAGGCACCTGCAGCATATGCCACAACAGAAGAAAAAAAAAAAAAGAGATGGACACTTTTACAGAGCGGAGAAGGGACGCCTCCGCGGGATCCGGGACCGAGGCCCCTTCCCCCGAGAGGGCCCCACCGGGAGCCGTAGCTGAGGCGATCCGCGAGAAGGGCCCGACTTACGTCCAGGGTCACCACCGCGCCCACTGCACCGACACCACGCCTCGTCCGCCTTCGCCGCGGCCGGCGTCACGCGCAGCAGGTAAGCAGCTTACCTGCCCGCCACCCCCGTGGCCGGGGGCTCGTAACAGGGGTCACTCCGCGCGCTTCGCCCGCGCAGCTTACCTGCCCACCACCCCTGTTGCCGGGGGCGCGTAACAGGGGTCACTCCGCGCGCAGTGTGCTCACGAAAGGGGTGGGGCTCACCCTGGTTGATATAGACAGCAGGACGGTGGCCATGGAAGTTGGAACCCGCTAAGGAGTGTGTAACAACCCACCTGCCGAATCAACTAGCCCTGAAAATGGATGGCGCTGGAGCGTCGGGCCCATATACCCGGCCGTCGCCGGCAGCGAGACGCGTTGGAGGTACGCTCAGCGCGGTTCCCATATGATTGCGCACTGGTGTGCGTCTGGGTCGTGACAGCGTGGCACGCGAATGTCTGTGCTGCATTGGATCAGTCTCCTTTCTTTAACAAGCAAAAGCTTTATAACCTCACTAATGCCTTGCATCGTCTATATTAGATATATAACAACGGGCGGGTGCGGGCGGATGCGGTTCTGATCAAATGTTAGATCGGGTGGATTGCGGATGGTTGACGACTTTCTGATGCGGTTGCGGATGAAATAATTGCCTATCCGCGCATCTCTACTAGCTTCCCTGGCCTGCTGACATCAACTCCAAAACTGGACAGATCAGCTTTCAGGAAAAGAGCGCGGATGAGGGTATGTCTGCAGAATATATTAATTGATGATAATTGGGCTGTCTGCACTCTCAAAGTGCATGTTGTTGCCAAATGTATTTCATATGCTGTAAACCTAGTTCATAGTTGTTAGTTTCCTTTAATGCCAAACAAACACATACCAATCGTTGGTTGGAAGGCGATGGCCGAATTCGTCCTCGCTTTCTCCCGTGTCGCTGGCTGTCGTGTCGTTTTCCTCGGTTTCGCTTGCATACGGTTCAAACCGATATGGCTCAATAGCTTCAGTTTCTTCGTCAATTTGGTTTTCGCTCCCTGCCTCCACACTACAACCATCCGTTTCAATACATGCGTAATCTGTTGAATCGCTTAAGCCGCTGAAATCCGAGTCTGAATCCGAGCTAATGTCGCTATAGCTTGCTGTTCTTTCCGCCATGTTTGTTTGTGTTGGCTTCACTATGTGACGTCACAGGAAAATGGACGGGTGGTTAAAATCAGGCACTTTGAAGCTTTTTTTTTTAGGGATATTGCGTGATGGGTAAAATTTTGAAAAAAACTTCGAAAAATATAATAAGCCACTGGGAACTGATTTTTAATGGTTTTAACCATTCTGAAATTTTGATAATGTTCCCCTTGAACAATTTGGAGCCTTGTCCCTCCTCTCGATTCAACACTACAGTAAAACTTAGTCTAACACCACACACTCCTGAATTTTGGTCACACTCCATTCTCTAGTTTATTTATAGTATTATTGTTGATTATTTTATGTATTGTAATATACATACTAAAATACATAGAGCTATACTGCCCCCTTGTGTCTGTGCCGTCAACTCCCTCCTGCAATAGATAACAGCTTTACCACTTTTGACGTCCTGTTGGAACACCCAACTGTGCCCAAGACCCAACCTCCGGGCTGATGATTTTAGCTTGTCCTGAACAATTTGGAGCTAATCCTCCTTTTTCATTGTCCCATTTAAAGCAGCAGTTCCATTGGCAGCAAAACAGGCCCAGAGCATAATACTACCACCACCATGCTTGACGGTAGGAATGGTGTTCCTGGGATTAAAGGCCTCACCTTTTCTCCTCCAAACATATCGCTGGGTATTGTGGCCAAACAGCTCCATTTTTGTTTCATCTGACCACAGAACTTTCCTCCAGAAGGTCTTACCTTTGAGCTGAGAAAGTCTTTCTTCATCCCCCACCTGAGGTTGTATGGGAGGACAAAAAGAACAATTTTTTTGACGTGGGCGGGGCTTGAGTCTTGAGGAGCGAAGCATGAAATTTAGGAAACGGCTGGGACTGACAAGATCCATCCATCCATCCATTTTCTACCGCTTATTCCCTTTGGGGTCGCGGTGGGCGCTGGAGCCTATCTCAGCTACAATCGGGCGGAAGGCGGGGTACACCCTGGACAAGTCGCCACCTCATCGCAGGGCCAACAAAGATAGACAGACAACATTCACACTCACATCCACACACTAGGGCCAATTTAGTGTTGCCAATCAACTTATCCCCAGGTGCATGTCTGACAAGATCTGATTTTCAAAAACATTTTCTGATAATGTTTTATCGTGGATTTAGCGTCTTTTTGGGGCCGGGTGATCGAAAGAAACACAATTTAGAAAAATGAATTCCTGGTCCATGACGTCATCAGGGAGCGGCCGTGCTGGCTGCAGCCTGCATCGGTCCGAGGAAGGCGGAGCTTGCGGGAGCGACGCGTCCTGCCGGCTAGGAGAAGCCTTCCCTGACAGCTTCCGTCTCTGCGGCGACGCGGCAATGTCCCCAAGCCACACAGAGCTGATCGGGATCAACTTGCCGCTAGGACCCCACATCAGGTCCCGATGCTCCATGGCACGTAACACCTCTGACGTTCCTTCCTCCATATCCTCCATGTCCATTGCGGGAAAATGGATTGCTGGCGACATTCTGTCATGGCGAGGGGGTTTTCGCAGCTTTCTGCGAGATTTGTTCTCCCAGGACGCAAACTGACTTTTCCGGACAACGGTAGCAGGTAGGAACATATTTATTTTACAAAACTCAAACAGGTACCAAACAAAAAAGGCGCACGAGGCGAAGGCACAACTTAGTGCAGGAAAAAACTAACACTTAGCGTAAACTATGGACAGGGCAAAACAAAAACTGGCTAACCGTGGCATGAATAAAGAAAACTTACTTGGCATGACATGAAGCATGAAACATTCGCATGAATACCAGCATGAACACAGCATGACAAGAACAATGTCGCCAGCCGACTAACTGGCAAAGACAGGCTTAAATAATCCTCTCTTAATTAGAGCAGGTGCGTGGTCCGAACACATGAGGCAGGTGAAACTAATCAGTCGTCATGGAAACTAAAACAAACAAGGGTGCACAAAAACAGGAACTATTGGAGTCTTAAACAGAAAAAGAAAAAGCATGATCCAGACCACGGATCATGACAGAAACTTGCCAAGGGACATGTAAGCGAATATTAACATTGCTGTATGTATACTTTTGACCCTCACATTTTCAGTAGAGCCATAATAAATTCATAAATGGGTCAAATGCAGAGGACAAATTTCATTACACCTAGTGTGTGTGTGACAATCATTGCTACTTTAACTTAACTTTAACTTTACACATACAAACTGTAGCACACAAAAAAGCACATTTAATTAAAAAAAACGTTATTATGGTCTTACCTTTACTTAGAAATTAAGTCCATGCGCCGCAACTAAAGCCCTCACTTAAACTTTCCACGTGCAAGATTGAATCTATTTAAAAAAGTGTAACCGAGGGTTTATAAATGTCGCCTATACTGTATGAAACTACAAAATAACAAACACGGAGGCTCCAGTTTACACGAGGACCACTTTATTGACCTTCTTTCAAAAACCTCCGCAACGTGACATCACTTCCACTCTGAGCGCCTTCGAAATAAGAGCTCAAGGCATATACTGTATAACAGCGCATAACAGGAACTTAACATCACAAATAGGAAAGCCCATGAAAATAGGTTACAAAAGTTATTTAATAAGAAGCCAAAAAGTGCAAAAACAATAATGTTCATGTTGGAGGAGTTGTGAATTAGGTACACCTGCAGTCTGCAGGTGTATCTAATGTTGCGGCCCTGCAGTCATTCACAACTCCTCCAACACCAACATTATTGTTTTTGCACTTTTTGGCTTCTTATGAAATAATTTTTTTAAATAGATTCAATCTTGCACGTGGAAAGTTTAAGTGTGGGCTTTAGTTGATATAACAATTCTACGGCGGGGGTGCAGGAGGCGAGCCTCAGCCAGTGCGTCTTTTGCAGCCGTTTTATGATCGCTCAGCACAAGAAATACTTTACACACATACAGTTGTTGACAAAATACACTGTACATTATATACCTCAGCTAACTAAACTATGGAAATGTATAATATAATTCATATAGCAATACGGTCTCACTGCACAGCAGGCCAGCAGTTAGCCGAGTCATTGCGCAATCCATGTTGAGGCACTGAGTGACGTGCCTCAACTGGCTGCTGTTCACCGCACCGTCTCTTCTCAGTATTTGAACGGCAAATGTGAAAATTCAGCGATTTTGAATAAAAATAATCTAAAACTGGTGAAGTTAAATGGAAAATAACTTTATAGTATAATCACTGGATACATATAACAATTTAATTTTTTTTTTTTCTTTCCATTTTTTCTAGTGACTGCACGTCACTGTATCTGTATATATATTTACATATGATATCATTTAGCTGTTTTCCCTCTACTTCTGTGCCTCCTTGTGGAAAAAGTACCACACAAGAACATCTTTTTTGCAAAAATCCACAGATTCCTCCCAGATTTTCCACAATGGCTGCCAGCAGCGTTTGAGTAAACCTAAATAAGACTTCTTTCCTCCACATGTACGCTCCTGTTTCGTGAAAATGGATAAGTCCCAATATATTAACACACATGTGTTCCTCCCCAGGGAGAAGAAGTGATTTACACCTCTGGTCTGGTATGTTCATGCATGCTTTGAAGGGGACTCTGAGAGGCTGCAACCCTCCAGTCTGCTTTCAACATTTTCTACATTTGTTTTACTTTCCATCTTTGACAAATCAGATCAATTTAAAGGTTGGAGGGCTGGAATGTGGCCACATAGTTTCCCTTTAAAATGGCATCATGACACTTTTTACTACAGATCATCATTTACTAGACACTTTGTGGTCACCATTCTAACTCCATCTTTGTATTATACTGAAAAGTTTCCACCTCAAATACTGATTGACTCAAGAGTCTCTCTTCCAAATACAAGGACAATTAGTTTTGATTGTAAACATATTTTGTCTATTTGCCACGACAGGAAAAAAAAATAGAATGAAACTAAAATGACATTAAAAACCACAACTTTAATGAGTTTGTCCATTTTTTTGGCAAGAAGGGATTGTGTGAGTTTTTGAAAAAAAAAATGTCATTGTTCTGACGATAATAATGCATCAAAATCAGTGTTATGAGTTATTGACCTATTAGAGGCTGTAAATACCTCATCTGAGTATTCCACATAGCACATACTTGCCAACCTTGAGACCTCCGATTTCGGGAGGTGGGGGGTGGGGGGCGTGGTCAGGGTGGGGCGGGGGCGTGGTTGGGGGCGTGGCTAAGAGGGGAGGAGTATATTTACAGCTAGAATTCACCAAGTCAAGTATTTCATATATATATATATATATATATATATATAAGAAATACTTGACTTTCAGTCAATTCTAGCTATATATATAATTATTATATATATATATATATATATATATATATAATTATTTTATTTTATATATATATATATATATATATATATATATATATATATATATATATATATATAAATAAAATAAATACTTGAATTTCAGTGTTCATTTATTTACACATATACACACACATAACACTCATCTACTCATTGTTGAGTTAAGGGTTGAATTGTCCATCCTTGTTCTATTCTCTGTCACTATTTTTCTAACCATGCTGAACACCCTTTCGCAGGTACCCAGAAAGGTTTCGAGTACCACCAAAAAAACTGAATCTCTGAAGACAGTATAAAAATCTGTGTTAAAGGTGTACAAATACTGTTTGTATAATAAGCATGTTATTGTTTACAAATTAGGGTTAAGAGTTCAGTACTAAAAAAAAAAAAAAAAAAGAATGTGGCTTAAGTACAGTTTTTTAATTGAGCTGCTGCATTTTTTTGGTTGGTTTGTTTATTTATTTTGAGGAACTTCTCCATTTCTAAAAGGGGAGGGATGTAATAGAGTGATCTATGTTTGTCTGTTGCCATCTCCTGGTGAATGTTGGCTATAGCGTACTGGGGTTACTTTTTGGTTGGCCAACGATTTAAGTGGTGTTGCGCACCTGACGTCAAGTGTGTGAGTCTGTTCTGAAGTCTACAGTAAAGAGACGTACTTCATCACCTCGCCTGGTTATTGCCTCCAACTCAATATATTACAACAACATTGCTGTTTACGGCAGACGAACTGCTTTACAGTAGAATAAAACATGACTGCTGTTGTTGTGTGTTGTTGCCGCGCTGGGAGGACGTTAATGAAACTGCCTAACAATAAACCCACATAAGAAACCAAGAACTCACCCTCCATCATTCTACAGTTATAACGCGTGCTGTGGGAAAGCGGAAAGCCTGAATTTCGGGAGATTTTCGGGAGAAAATTTGTCCCGGGAGGTTTTCGGGAGAGGCTCTGAATTTCGGGAGTCTCCCGGAAAATCCGGGAGGGTTGGCAAGTATGACATAGCAACTCATTTTTTCTCCCCAAAAAAAGGATGTTTTTTGATTGAGCATCCAGTATAACATTATAAAAATTACAAATATATAAAAAATACATATGGTACATACGTATATATACACATACATATATATATGTATATATATATATATATATATATATATATATATATATATATATATATATATATCGTATTTTCCGCACCATAAGCCGCCCTGGGTTATAAGCCGCGCCTTCAATGAACGGCATATTTCAAAACTTTGTCCACCTATAAGCCGCCCCGTGTTATAAGCCGCATCTAACTGCGCTAAAGGAATGTCAAAAAAACAGTCAGATAGGTCAGTCAAACTTTAATAATATATTAAAAACCAGCGTGATGTGGGCGCGCATGGAGTCGTATATCAACATGAACGGAGCTGCGTGAAAAAAGCCACCCGGCCTCTTCGCGTAAACTTACCTTAACCACTCGCTCATCTTTTCTTCATCCATCCATCCCTTCGAGTTAGCTTTTATGATGACGCCGGCTGGAAAGGTCTCTTTTGGCAAGGTCTTCCTTTTGAATATCACCATGGGTGGAAGTTTCTGGCCATTAGCATGGCAAGCTAGAACCACAGTGAAGGATGACTTCTCATTCCCTGTGGTGCGAATATTCACCGTACGTGCTCCCGTTGTATCCACAGTGCGGTTCACAGGAATATCAAAAGTCAGTGGAACCTCGTCCATGTTGATAATGTTCTCTGGCCGGATCTTTTTTTCAGCTATCTTGTTTTTACAATATGCACGGAAAGTAGCCAGCTTTTCTTGAAAGTCTTTAGGCAGTTGCTGTGAAATAGTAGTCCGTGTGCGGATGGAGAGATTGCGTCTTTTCATGAACCGGAAACCTGTCGCTTAGTAGGAGCCATTTTGTGGTCTTTACAGATGTAAACACACAAAGGAAATGAAACGTAATATCCGCGCGCTTTTTCTTCTTCTACGCGGGCGGGTGGTTGCTTACAGTAGAAGAAGAAGCGCTTCCTGTTCTATGGGGGCGGGTGCTTACCTTGGCGGTTGCTTGCGTAGAAGAAGAAGCACTTCCTCTTCTACGGGGAAAAAAGATGGCGGCTGTTTACCGTAGTTGCGAGACCGAAACTTTATGAAAATGAATCTTAATATTAATCCATATATAAAGCGCACCGGGTTATAAGCCGCACTGTCAACTTTTGAGTAAATTTGTGGTTTTTAGGTGCGGCTAATAGTGCGGAAAATACGGTATATATATATACTGTACATTTATTAGCAAATGCTATTAAGTCAAAGAAATGCCATACATGTTAGTGGACATTTGTACTACATGAATATATTATTTAAATATTATTATATTCTAAAAAAAGCAACAATTCAAAAATCCTTTATAAATATATTTATTGAACAATACTTCAACAAAATATGAATGTAAGTTCATAAACTGAACATCAAATCAAGTAGGGTATTCCATTCATTACAATGCAACAATGCAATATTCAGTGTTGACAGCGAGATTTTTTGTGGACATGTTCCATAAATATTGATGTTAAAGATTTCTTTTTTTGTGAAGAAATGTTTAGAATGAAGTTCATCAATCCAGATGGATCTCTATTACAATCCCCAAAGAGGGCACTTTAAGTTGATGATTACTTCTATGTGTAGAAATCTTTATTTATAATTGAATCACTTTTTTATTTTTCAACAAGTTTTTTAGTTATTTTTATAACCTTTTTTCCAAATAGTTCAAGAAAGACCACTACAAATGAGCAATATTTTATACAATTTAATAAATCATAAACTGATGACATAGTGCTGTATTTTACTTCGTTATCTCTTTTTTTCAACCACAAATGCTTTTCTCTGATTAGGGCAGGGGTCGGCAACCCAAAATGTTGAAGGAGGCATATTGGAATAAAAATACAAAAACAAATCTGTCTGGAGCCACAAAAAATTAAAAGCCATATTACATACATATAGTGTGTCATGAGATATAAACTGAATTAAGAGGACTTAAAGGAAACTAAATTACCTCAAATATAGCTACAAATGAGGCATAATGATGCAATATGTATAGAGATGTCCGATAATATCGGCCGATAAATGCTTTAAAATGTAATATCAAAAATTGTCGGTATCGTTTTTTTTATTATCTGTATCGTTTTTTTAAATTTTTATTAAATCAACATAAAAACACAAGATACACTTACAATTAGTGCCCCAACCCAAAATAACTCCCTCCCCCATTTACACTCATTCACACAAAGGGGTTTTTTCTTTCTGTTATTAATATTGTGGTTCCTACATTATATATCAATATATATCAATACAGTCTGCAAGGGATACAGTCCGTAAGCACACATGATTGTGCGTGCTGCTGCTCCACTAATAGTACTAACCTTTAACACTTCATTTTACTCATTTTCATTCATTACTAGTTCCTATGTAACTGTTTTTATATTGTTTTACTTTCTTTTTTATTCAAGAAAATGTTCTTCATTTATTTATCTTATTTTATTTTATCTTCACCATACCTGGTTGTCCAAATTAGACATAATAATGTGTTAATTCCACGACTGTATATATCGGTATCGGTTGATATCGGTATCGGTAATTAAGAGTCGGACAATATCGGAATATCGGCAAAAAGCCATTATCGGACATCCCTAAATATGTACATATAGCTAGCCTAAATAGCATGTTAGCATCGATAAGCTTGCAGTCATGCAGTGACCAAATATGTCTGATTAGCACTCCACACAAGTCGATAACATCAACAAAACTCACCTTTGTGCATTCATGCACAACCTTAAAAGTTTGGTGGACAAAATGAGACAGAAAAAGGAGTGGCATAAAACACTTCCTAGAAAGTCGGAGAAAGTTGCACATGTAAACAAACTACGGTGAGTTCAAGGACCGCCAAAATTAGTAGGACAAAACGACGCTCGCCAAATACTCGAATCAGTGAAGCATGTTTAATATAAACAGTGTGCTTTATAACAATTAGGGAGGTTTGTGTCATGTTTGTCCTCCTACAGAAACCATATTAAAACAAGAAATATATTTTTACCCCCTCATCTTTTTCCATTTTTCATACGTTTTTGAAAAAGCTCCAGAGAGCCACTAGGGCGGTGCTATGCGGCTCTAGAGCTGCGGGTTGCCGACCCCTGGATTAGGGGGTACTTGAATGAAAAAAATGTTCACAGGGGGTAGATCACTGAAAAAAGGTTGCTCTACCACATGGAATTTGCTGCTAATATACCCTGAGTCATTCAATGTGTTTTATCATATTTAGGGTTGTTTTTTTAATACAGAACTTTACGTTTATTAAGTGAAACAAATGGCGTACATGTTAGCAGAGGTGTGGACTCGAGTCACATGACTTGGACTCGAGTCAGACTCGAGTCATGAATTTGATGACTTTAGACTCGACTTGACAAAATGTAAAAAGACTTGCAACTCGACTTCGACTTTAACATCAATGACTTGTGACTTCACTTGGACTTGAGCCTTTTGAATTGACATGACTTGACATGACTTGCTACTTTCCCCAAAACCCAAAGATGAAAAAGTTATTCGTGAGCGCTCCGTATTTTGCATTGTGTACTTGTCTATCAGCGTTGCGTGTGTCAGCTGGTGTGGTCTCAGTACAACAGCCAATCAAATTAGATCTACTTTGTTTTCATCACACAGCATTCATTCAATCAAATTGCAGGACAACCAACGAAGAAGACATGTCCAAACCACACGCCAGTGAACAAAAAATGATACCTAAAATAATTTTGTTTGGGTATAAAAATTACGAGGTGGTCAACACAAAACGGTTTGCAGCATGCAACACATGCGGTTCGAAAATTACTGATGGAGAGGCAACAACTTCCAACTTCGTCCGGCATTTGAAGTTGCACAAAGAACGGTAAGTTTTGAATGTAAGATAACGTTTATTGGCTAAGTAACGTGACTTTTATTTGCTGTGTAGTTAAATCAGTGAGGCTGTAAACTCACTGCTAACGTTATAACGTTATTGCAAACACGGGAATCTGTTGCAGTTCACTACCTTATTCATACTTTTTGTTCAGTGATTTTTTTTAAGCAGGGTTACGTTAGTCAATATATCACACGTAACGTTAGACGGCGGTCAGCAGCACCGCGTATTTTAGCCACCTAAAAAAAGACAAAAATAGTAAAATAAAGGTCAGTTAAAATGTATACTATATTATGAATATGTGTACCGTTTTAGCTAGCTTTCTGACATACTGTTGGTTGTTTACCTCAGTGGTCCCCAACCACCGGGCCGCGGCCCGGTACTGGTCCGTGGATCGATTGGTATCGGGCTGCACAAGAAATATATATATATTTTTTTCTTTTTCTTTTTTATTAAATCAACATAAAAAACACAAGATACACTTACAAGTAGTGCACCAACCCAAACAAACTCTCTCCCCCCTTTTGTTCTGGGCATTGAACATGAAGACTCTTCCTTCACTGTTCCGAGTGGCCATGAGAGTCTTGGCAGTGCCTGCCTCCAGTGCTCCAGTGGAGCGAGTTTTCAGCCATGGTGGCATCATACTACGCCCCCATCGTGCACAAATGACTGACAGACTCTTGGCTAATTTGGTCTTTTGCAAATGCAATGCAGCATAGGGCCCTGACATATAAAAAGTACAACTTTTTTGTTATGTTCACGTATATGTCATGTTTTTTCAATGTTAACACTTTTGTACAAATAAGTACATTTGCACTTTATTTTTCAATGTGTTTGTTCTGTAAAGGAATGAGTTAATGTTTAAAATGACTGGTTAATAGTGCTATTATAAAGTGCAATGTCAGCACAATTTTCTTTCCTGCAATTTAAAATGCACTTGTTTTAATAAATAAATACAGCGTTTGAAAAGCATACACAATCTGTGTTAATATATTAGTCTGTGGTTAAAAGGACGTGAAAGGACTCGAAACTCAAAATGCAGGACTTAGGACTTGACTTGAGACTTTCCAGTCTTGACTTTGGACTTGACTCGGGGCTTGCCTGTCTTGACTCGGGACTTGACTCGGACTTGAGGGCAAAGACTTGAGACTTACTTGTGACTTGCAAAACAATGACTTGGTCCCACCTCTCCATGTTAGTGGACATTTGTACTACTCGCTCCCTCTAGCACACGTGGATGACTCTCCAAACCAAGCAGATGTTGCTTTTTAGCAACCACCCTGCCGGCGTTTTATTGGCATACGACGCAAGTTACGTCACACCCTCCGCTCCCTCGGTCCGCCCTCTCAGACATTTCCCACAATGCCCTTCTTGCGAAAAGCAAACGCCCAGAAGTTGTCGCTCTCAGCAGTTTTTCCAGAAGTAGGAGGAGAACGTGGCGAGGGTCCCACAAGACACATGAGTGGGAGAAAAACCATACGCTGTAATTTATGGCCACAGCTGCTCGCTCAGGACTTACGTAAAAAAACTTATTTTTTTTCCACCAGGGAAAGATTGTGGACTTTTTTTTTTTTTTTTTTTTTTTTCCTTCTTTTTTTTAGCGTTGTTTAAAAGTGCCAAGTCTGTATGAAGTAGATGTCTGACCAGGAATTTAAGTACTTTTTGACATTAACATGCTAATATTTATAGCCAATTATGTAGCCCAGCAACTCAGAGACATATAACTTGCTAACTGCTAGCATTCTAACATTAGGATGCTAACATTTGTGTGCTAACTTTTTTAGCGAATTTTGCAGCCAAACGCCTTGACTCATATAACTTGGTACTTGACACATGCTAACTGTGAGCATTTCAGCGCACTAACATTAGCATGCAAATTTTTATAGCCAATTATGTAGCCCAACAACTCAGAGACATATAACTTGGTACTTGATACATGCTAGCTGTTAGCATTCTAACATTAGGATGCTAACATTAGTGTGCTAACTTTTTTAGCGAATTTTGCAGCCAAACGCCTTGACTCATATAACTTGGTACTTGACACATGCTAACTGTGAGCATTTCAGCACATTAACATTAGCATGCTAATTTTTATAGCCAATTATGTAGCCCAACAACTCAGAGACATATAACTTGGTACTTGATACATGCTAGCTGTTAGCATTCTAACATTAGGATGCTAACATTAGTGTGCTAACTTGTTTAGCGAATTTTGCAGCCAAACGCCTTGACTCATATAACTTGGTACTTGACACATGCTAACTGTGAGCATTTCAGCACACTAACATTAGCATGCTAATTTGTATAGCCAATTATGTAGCCGAACAACTCAGAGACATATAACTTGGTACTTGACACATGATATGTGTTAGCATGCTAACATGAGCATTCGAGCATACTAACATTAGCATGCTAATTTTTATAGCTAATTATGTAGCCAAACACCTCAGAGTCATATTACTTGGTACTTGACACATGCTAGCTGTTAGCATGCTAACATTACCATGCTAGCGTACTAACATTAGCATGCAAATTATTTTAGCCAATTTTGCAGACGAAACCTTCAGTCTAAATCAAAGCCATCAAACTTGGTACTTTATACATGCTAAATGTTAGCATGTTAACATTCTAGCATACTAACATTAGCATGTACATTTTTGGGGTCCAATTTTAAAGCTGAACACCTCAGAGTCATATAACTTGGTACTTGACACATGCTAACTGTTAGCATGCTAACATGAGCATTCTTGCATGCTATCATTAGCAAACTAATTGTTTGAGCCAATTTTGTTAAAATTATATTTTTGTGTAAATAGATGACAAAAATTCAAATATCGTGCACATGATATTAAAATGTATGGTCATGTCTCAATCTGACGTGACCGACTCGTACAAAAACCTAAAAAAAAAATTCCGAAAGAAACAACGCATTGATCCGAAAATATGAATGAAGTGAACTATTTTTACCTTCATAGAAAACTCTAGCTGGCGAAGACCACAAAGGTAAACATTCCCTAAGTTCATAGTGCTTCTCACCTTCTTGGCACTCGCAACTTTCTTTGGCCCTATGTTGGCTTGATTCACAATCGTATTTGATGATGTTATAAGTACGCCTCTGCGTAACATTGCATCCTTATTAGTAGGGCTGTGAATCTTTCGATTCAATTCGATTCTTGGGGGTAGCAATCCCATTCAAATCCATTCTCGATTCAAAATCAATCATTTTTAATAACATCGGGCGCCAGTTCTATGATGAACTACACTCCTGCATAAAATAAGCATACAGCTGTAATAAATGTTTATATTTGTCATGATCCGTGGCCCGGATCATGTTTTTGTTATGTTCTGTTATTTTTGGACTCCCTTATTTCCTGTTTTGTGCACCTCTGGGTTTGTTTTGGTTCCTATGGCGATTAATTGGGTTGACCTGCCTCTGGTTAGTGGTCAGCACGCTCACCTGCAGTCAATCACTAATCAGAGAGCTATTTATTATTATTTTTTTGTTTGCTTATGCAACAAGTTACGCGAGTATTGACGGTCTCTATTCGATGCTAAGTGGTAGCTTTAGCTTCCAGTGCGATCAGCACATTTTTCCGTCGGCTTGTTTCCTGTTTTTTGTACCTCTTTGATTTTTGAGGAATAAATCATGTTCCTACCTGCAAGTCCTGTCCGGAGTCGTCCGTGTGCATTCCGGGGGAACCAGCCTCGAAAGCAAGCTGCAACGTCACCGTAGCAATATTACTTCAAAGAAAACTGGTTTTGTTGAATAAAATTCTACCCAAAATATTGAATAAAGTCAAATACAAATACGTTGCATAAGTACATGACAGATTAAAATCAAATAAATGTTTTTTTTAATTGATTAAGAATCATTAGAAAAAACAATTAATATTATAGACAACAAAAAAAGCAAAAAGAGGGGAAAATAAATATAGACCAACTTTATCAACATTTTTAGTCCATCCATCCATCCATCCATCTTCTTCCGCTTATCAGAGGTCGGGTCGCGGGGGCAGCAGCTTAAGCAGGGAAGCCCAGACTTCCCTCTCCCCAGCCACTTCGTCCAGCTCCTCCCGGGGGATCCCGAGGCGTTCCCAGGCCAGCCGGGAGAGATAGTCTTCCCAGCGTGTCCTGGGTCTTCCCCGTGGCCTCCTACCGGTCGGACGTGCCCGAAACACCTTCCTAGGGAGGCGTTCGGGTGGCATCCTGACCAGATGCCCGAACCACCTCATCTGGCTCCTCTCGATGTGGAGGAGCAGCGACTTTACTTTGAGCTCCCCCCGAATGACAGAGCTTCTCACCCTATCTCTAAGGGAGAGCCCCGCCACTCGGCGGAGGAAACTCATTTCGGCCGCTTGTACCCGTGATCTTGTCCTTTCGGTCATGACCCAAAGCTCATGACCATAGGTGAGGATGGGAACGTAGATCGACCGGTAAATCGAGAGCTTTGCCTTCCGGCTCAGCTCCTTCTTCACCACAACGGATCGATACAGCGTCCGCATTACTGAAGATGCCGCACCGATCCGCCTGTCGATCTCACGATCCACTCTTCCCCCACTCGTGAACAAGACTCCGAGGTACTTGAACTCCTCCACTTGGGGCAAGATCTCCTCCCCAACCCGGAGATGGCACTCCACCCTTTTCCGGGAGAGAACCATGGACTCGGACTTGGAGGTGCTGATTCCCATCCCAGTCGCTTCGCACTCGGCTGCGAACCGATCCAGCGAGAGCTGAAGATCTTGGCCAGAGGAAGCCATCAGGACCACATCATCTGCAAATAGCAGAGACCTAATCCTGCAGCCACCAAACCAGATCCCCTCAATGCCCTGACTGCATCTAGAAATTCTGTCCATAAAGGTTATGAACAGAATCGGTGACAAAGGGCAGCCTTGGCGGAGTCCAACCCTCACTGGAAACGTGTCCGACTTACTGCCGGCAATGCGGACCAAGCTCTGGCACTGATTATACAGGGAGCGTACTGCCACAATAAGACAGTCCGTTACCCCATACTCTCTGAGCACTCCCCACAGGACTTCCCGGGGTACACGGTCGAATGCCTTCTCCAAGTCCACAAAGCACATGTAGACTGGTTGGGCAAACTCCCATGCACCCTCAAGGACCCTGCCGAGAGTATAGAGCTGGTCCACAGTTCCACGACCAGGACGAAAACCACACTGTTCCTCCTGAATCCGAGGTTCGACTATCCGGCGTAGCCTCCTCTCCAGTACACCTGAATAGACCTTACCGGGAAGGCTGAGGAGTGTGATCCCACGATAGTTGGAACACACCCTCCGGTTCCCCTTCTTAAAGAGAGGAACCACCACCCCGGTCTGCCAATCCAGAGGTACCGCCCCCGATGTCCACGCGATGTTGCAGAGTCTTGTCAACCAAGACAGCCCCACAACATCCAGAGCCTTAAGGAACTCCGGGCGGATCTCATCCACCCCCGGGGCCTTGCCACCGAGGAGCTTTTTAACAACCTCGGCAACCTCAGCCCCAGAAATAGGAGAGCCAACCACAGATTCCCCAGGCCCTGCTTCCTCATAGGAAGACGTGCTGGTAGGATTGAGGAGGTCTTCAAAGTATTCCCCCCACCGATCCACAACATCCGCAGTCGAGGTTAGCAGAGCACCATCCCCACCATACACGGTGTTGACACTGCACTGCTGCCCCTTCCTGAGGCGGCGGATGGTGGTCCAGAATTGCTTCGAAGCCGTCCGGAAGTCTTTTTCCATGGCCTCCCCGAACTCCTCCCATGTCCGAGTTTTTGCCTCCGCGACCGCTGAAGCCGCACACCGCTTGGTCTGTCGGTACCTGTCTGCTGCCTCAGGAGTCCCATGAGCCAAAAGAACCCGATAGGACTCCTTCTTCAGCCTGACGGCATCCCTCACCGCCGGCGTCCACCAACGGGTTCTAGGATTACCACCACGACAGGCACCAACTACCTTGCGGCCACAGCTCCAATCGGCCGCCTCGACAATAGAGGTACGGAACATCGTCCACTCGGACTCAATGTCCAGCACCTCCCTCGTGACATGTTCAAAGTTCTTCCGGAGGTGGGAATTGAAACTCTCTCTGACAGGAGACTCTGCCAGGCGTTCCCAGCAAACCCTCACAATGCGTTTGGGCCTGCCAGGTCTGTCCGGCATCCTCCCCCACCATTGCAGCCAACTCACCACCAGGTGGTGATCGGTAGAAAGCTCCGCCCTTCTCTTCACCCGAGTGTCCAAAACATGAGACCGCAAATCCGATGACACAACTACAAAGTCGATCATGGAACTGCGGCCTAGGGTGTCCTGGTGCCAAGTGCACATATGGACACCCTTATGTTTGAACATGGTGTTTGTTATCGACAATCTGTGACGAGCACAAAAGTCCAATAACAGAACACCACTCGGGTTCAGATCCGGGCGGCCATTCTTCCCAATCACACCTCTCCAGGTTTCACTGTCGCTGCAAACATGAGCGTTGAAGTCCCCCAGTAGAACGAGGGAATCACCCGGGGGGAGCACTCTCCAGTACTCCCTCGAGTGAATCCAAAAAGGGTGGGTACTCTGAGCTGCCGCTTGGCGCGTAAATGCAAACAACAGTCAGGACCCGTCCCCCCACCCGAAGGCGGAGGGAAGCTACCCTCTCGTCCACCGGGTTGAACTCCAACGTGCAGGCTCTGAGCCGAGGGGCAACAAGAATTGCCACCCCAGCCCGTCGCCTCTCACAACGCCAGAGTGGAAGAGAGTCCAGCCCCTCTCAAGAGAACTGGTTCCAGAGCCCTTGCTGTGCGTCGAAGTGAGTCCGACTATATCTAGCCGGAACTTCTCCACCTCACGCACTAGCTCAGGCTCCTTCCCCCCCAGCGAGGTGACGTTCCACGTCCCAAGAGCCAGCTTATGTAGCCGAGGATCGGACCGCCAAGCGCCCTGCCCTCGGCTGCCGCCCAGCTCACACTGCACCCGACCTCTATGGCCCCTGCTATGGGTAGTGAGCCCATTGGAGGGGGGACCCACGTTGCCTCTTCGGGCTGTGCCCGGCCCGGCCCCATGGGGACAGGCCCGGCCACCAGGCGCTCGCCATCGTGCCCCACCTCCGGGCCTGGCTCCAGAGGGGGGCCCCGGTGACCCCCGTCCGGGCGAGGGAAATCTGGGTCCTTTGTGTTTGTTCTTCATCGAGGTCTTCGAGCTGCTCTTTGTCTGATCCCTCACCTAGGACCAGTTTGCCTTGGGAGACCCTACCAGGGGGCATAGAAACCCCCGGACAACATAGCTCCTAGGATCATTGGGACACGCAAACTCCTCTACCACGGTAAGGTAGCAGCTCAGAGAGGAGAACATTTTTAGTCTGTAACAGAAAATATCAAAGTGCATCAAACTCCAAAATCCATCCATTTTCTACCGCTTGTCCCTTTTGGGGTCGCGGCGGGTGCTGGAGCCTATCTCAGCTGCATTCGGGCGGAGGCGGGGTACACCCTGGACAAGTCGCCACCCCCAAACTCCAAAATCTTTATTTCAAGTTAAAGCATTTTCTGATCGACTTGAAGCATTTTAATCAAATTTAATCAACCAAATGAATAATAATAATAATAATAATAATAATACATTAAAATTGATCAGTGACATTAACACTGGGGAACTTGTACAAACCCCTTTTCCATATGAGTTGGGAAATTGTGTTAGATGTAAATATAAACAGAATACAATGATTTGCAAATCCTTTTCAACCCATATTCAGTTGAATATGCTACAAAGACAACATATTTGATGTTCAAACTCATAAACTTCTTTTTTTTTTTTTTTGCAAATAATCATTAACTTAGAATTTCATGGCTGCAACACGTGCCAAAGTAGTTGGGAAAGGGCATGTTCACCACTGTGTTACATGGCCTTTCCTTTTAACAACACTCAGTAAACGATTGGGAACTGAGGAAACTAATTGTTGAAGCTTTGAAAGTGGAATTATTTCCCATTCTTGTTTTATGTAGAGCATGTAGAGCTTCAGTCGTTCAACAGTCCGGTGTCTCCGCTGTCGTATTTTAAACTTCATAATGCGCCACACATTTTCAATGGGAGACAGGTTTGGACTGCAGGCGGGACAGGAAAGTACCCGGACTCTTTTTTTTACGAAGCCACACTGTTGTAACGCGTGCTGAATGTGGCTTGGCATTGTCTTGCTGAAATAAGCAGGGGCGTCCATGAAAAAGACGGCACATATGTTGTTCCAAAACCTGTATGTACCTTTCAGCATTAATGGTGCCTTCACAGATGTGTAAGTTACCCATGCCTTGGGCACTAATACACCCCCATACCATCACAGATGCTGGCTTTTCAACTTTGCGCCTATAACAATCCGGATGGTTCTTTTCCTCTTTGGTCCGGAGGACACGACGTCCACAGTTTCCAAAAACATTTTGAAATGTGGACTCGTCGGACCATAGAACACTTTTCCACTTTGTATCAGTCCATCTTAGATGAGCTCAGGCCCAGCGAAGCCGACGGCGTTTCTGGGTGTTGTTGATAAACGGTTTTCGCCTTGCATAGGAGAGTTTTAACTTGCACTTACTGATGTAGTGACCAACTGTAGTTACTGACAGTGGGTTTCTGAAGTGTTTCTGAGCCCTTGTGGTGATATCCTTTACACACTGATGTCGCTTGTTGATGCAGTACAGCCTGAGGGATGGAAGGTCCCGGGCTTAGCTGCTTACGTGCAGTGATTTCTCCAGATTCTCTGAACCCTTTGATGATATTACGGAGCGTAGATGGTGAAATCTCTAAATTCCTTGCAATAGCTGGTAGAGAAAGGTTTTTCTTAAACTGTTCAACAATTTGCTCACGCATTTGTTGACAAAGTGGTGACCCTCGCCCCGTCCTTGTTTGTGAATGACTGAGCATTTCATGGAATCTACTTTTATACCCAATCATGGCACCCACCTGTTCCCAATTAGCTTGTTCACCTGTGGGATGTTCCAAATAAGTGTTTGATGAGCATTCCTCAACTTTATCAGTATTTATTGCCACCTTTCCCAACTTCTTTGTCACGTGTTGCTGGCATCAAATTCTAAAGTTAATGATTATTTTGAACATATTCAACTGAATATGGGTTGAAAAGGATTTGCAAATCATTGTATTCCGTTTATATTTACATCTAACACAATTTCCCAACTCATATGGAAACGGGGTTTGTAAAAAAAAACAAAAAACAGAATAAAACGCTTATCGGAATAAAGAAATCAGGATTGATGTTTTGTATGCACGGCTGATACTGATAAAGTTCCCTGGGGGTGACACACTTCTACTATTTACTGTAATACATGAGCAAATACTGATTGACTTTAACAAAAAAATGCATTTATGTTCTCATGTCTCCTATGAGGAGATTTTCAAATCGGTTCCGACATTTCTGAGCGTTGGCCTGGATTTGACGAAGCGAGCGTGTTTTCATGGCCGTGGCCAGCAGCGTCTGCTTATTATCTCTGGCCTTCAAAGCGTACAGCAGACATCGCATTACGAGTACGTGACTCACAGCAGAACCACCATGAGCCAGGAAGGCAAGACTTGGAACGGATGTTTCCATCCGCTCTCTCTCGGCAACCGTCTGCATTTTCCATCACGAGTGCTTTGCAAAAAGCTGCTATTCAGCAAGAAAGACTAAATAAATATGTATATTTGGTTCATATTCAAATATGTGTAGATGACACTGGCTTACACATGTTCATGTTAGACATTGTGGTATTGGGAGGTGTAACAGTGACCTCTAGTGGCCACGGCCGCTCTTGGGAGTCAAAATAAAGCAATTTAAATGAGCTTTTAAGTGGCCCGTGTTTGGGAAAACTACTTTTAAAAGGTCATTCATTATAGTCACCAAAAAAGTCACTGAATTACTAACGAAATTACTGGTTAATAAATGTCATTAATTAGTTGGGAAAGTAATGAATAAAAACAACTTTAAATATCTGGCATAGGCAGTTGAGAGACGTTTCATGAGAGCGGTGCTTGTTGCCAAGTGATTTTAGCCTTTGATATTAAGGAGACTGAATATGCTTCCGTCCTTTGTCCTTGTCCACAAACGGGATTTTCACTGCAATCGTTGATTTGTTGCTTTTATTATTTTTGATTGATTGATTGATTGATTGAGAAGCTTATTGGCATCTTAAAGAATTTAATTCATGTCATACCTGCCAACTTTTGAAATCAGAAAAACCTAGTAGCCAGGGTCCAGGGGCCGCAAAATGATTGATTGCATTCAGACAGGTTAAAATGTTGCTAAAACCATCACTTTTCTATCAGTCACAGTGACTTTTCAAAACAAAAATATTACAGCAAAAATCATATGGGTTGATTGACATGTTTATTCTGTAAGCTAACTTCAATAGTTTGAAATTATTTTGACAGTTAATGCCAGTTATCCTGTCAACCTTTCACAAGACTTCAATTTGTTAATTGAAAGTATAAACAGTATAAACACTTTTTACAGTAAACAAATGGTAAAACAGTACTAAACAATTCCATTAAAAAAAACATTGGTGTCATTATTAACTTTCTGTCCAAGCTTGTATAATCTACTGCCTTGTTCAATTGTAAAAAATATTCTGTGCCTAAAATTCACATTTCTATCACAATTATCATACTGTAAACATGGTAAGCTAACTTCATTAAAATTAATAGTCCTGTCAATAGCATGGAATTACAATTCAAATGTAGTTTTTTTGTAAGCCTTTCAAAAGAATTCAAAATATGAAAAATTAATGAAAATTAATTTAAGCCATTAGACACTTGAAAAGTGGCACATCACATCTCTAATGTAATCATTTGAACTTTTCAACAGAAATAGCACTGCAAAAATATTAAGGACATACTTCTGTATTTTGGTAGTTATGCTGTCAACATTTAACAAGATTTCTTCAACTTGGACTTGAAAGCATAAATAGTATAAACTCTTTTAACAGTATAACAGTACTAAACAATTCCAATAGATAACATTGGTGTCATTACCTTTTTGTGGCTAAAATCCAAATTTAGCAACGGCATTAGACTTGTGTTTTTTTGTCCCAACGTGGTCTTTTACATCGCTAATTCCTCCGTGTCCGATCGAAAAATCTTGTCTGCACAAGGTGCAATTCGCGTAGTTTTCACCCTTTTTGGAACGGATAATTATTCCCGGATAGGCTTTTGAATTATTCTTCACGGAATGACTGCAGTTTTCTTTTCGGTTTAAGACTCGTTTGCGATTTTTCTCTGGCTGATTCCATGATCATGATGATGATTTGGAAACAAACGGTGCCTCGTGCTTGGCAGCGGTGCTATAAATAGCCTCGCACATGGCATTCGGAATGGCTCGATAGGAAGTTACGGGAAGCAGTATTCATTGTCATTGTTGTTACGCAATTTCGTGAATAAAACTTAAAAAAAATATATTTTTTTTAATTAATGAAAAACCATATTTTTTATCACTGCAACCGTAACCCGGAATAGGTTGATGAAAACCGTACTAATTACGGGAAAACCGGAGTAGTTGGCAGGTATGCCATGTAATGCTTTCAAAATGCAAATGGATGGCACAAAAAGCCAAAAGGCTTGTTTCCATTGTGGTCCATTAAACATTCATCACATTTGATTCATTCAATAATAAAAGATATACAACCTGTAACATGTATATAAAAAAATTACGTAAAAAAATTGATAAATTACTATTCCCTCGTAGTAGTAGTAGTAGTAGTAGTAGTAGTAGTAGTAGTGTGTACAGTACAGGTCAAAAGTTTGGACACACCTCATTCACAACACAACTGATGGTCCCAACCCCGTTGATAAAGCAAGACATTCCACTAATCAATTGCTGGGTGTTGTTGGCCAAACAGCTCCATTTTTTTGTTTCATCTGACCACAGAACTTTTCTCCAGAAGGACTTATCTTTGTCCATGTGATGTCAGATGAAACAAAAAATTGAGCTGTTTGGCCACAATACCCAGCAATATGTTTGGAGGTGAAAAGGTGAGGCCCTTAATCCCAGGAACACCATTCTTACCGTCAAGCATGGTGGTGGTAGTATTATGCTCTGGGCCTGTTTTGCTGCCAATGGAACTGCCGCTTTAAATGGGACAATGAAAAAGGAGGATTAGCTCCAAATTGTTCAGAACAAGCTAAAATTATCAGGCCGGAGGTTGGGTCTTGGGCGCAGTTGGGTGTTCCAACAGGACGTCAAAAGTGGTAAAGCTGTTATCTATTGCAGGAGGGAGTTGACGGCACAGACACAAGGGGGCAGTATAGCTCTATGTATTTTAGTATGTACATTACAATACATATAATAATCAACAATAATACTATAAATAAACTAGAGAATGGAGTGTGACCAAAATTCAGGAGTGTGTGGTGTTAGACTAAGTTTTACTGTAGTGTTGAATCGAGAGGAGGGACAAGGCAAGAAGGCAGTCCGTGGGGCAGGCAGGTGGTCAGGGCGAATGGCGAGGCGTCAGAGGTCCTTGTCCAAGCGGGAGGTCGAGAATCCAAAAGGGGGCAGCCAAAGAACCAGAGGGGAACCACAAGGGATCACAGGAGAACGTCAGACACGGAAACAAGGAAGTCACAGGGGGAGAACGAGTTTGCGGCATGGAAGCCAGACACGGGGTGCTTACAAAGGTAACAGAAGATTAAGTTCCGGCAAGGATCCTTGAGTCCACCGGTCTTTATACCGCTCGTCCTCATCAGTCGCAGGTGTGCTGATTGCTGATCGCCCACAGCCTTGCCGGCATGTGGGCGTGATGCGGCCAGCGCAAGAAGGGACGTGTCCTGGTGGGACACGCAGATGACAAGCGGGATCGAGCCCGCGCCGTGACAAAAGCAATGGCTAAATCAGGCTAGAATGAAGGTTTCAGAATGGCCTTCCCAAAGTCCTGACTTAAACGTGTGGACAATGCTGAAGAAACCAGTCCATGTCAGAAAACCAACAAATTTAGCCTTCGCCCTACTGATCGCTCGGTTTAGACCGCAGACCAGCTCAAGGAAGAGTCCTGGTGGTTCCAAACGTCTTCCATTTATGGATAACGGAGGCCCCTGTGCTCATTGGGACCTTGAAGGCACCAGATATTGTTGTGTACCCTTCCCAAGATGTGTGCCTCCAGACAATCCTGTCTCAGAGTCCTAGAGACAGTTCCTTGGACTTCCTTCTTGGTTTGTGCTCGGCCATGCACTGTCAAGCGTGGGACCTTCTATACAGACAGGTGAGTTGCTTTCCAAATCCCGTCCAACCAACTGAATTTACCACAGGTGGACTCCGAATAAGCTGAAACATCTCAAGGATGATCCGTTGAAACAGGATGCAAACAATTTTGTTTGACTATTTGATTAGAAAATTTCCAATACACCACAAACCCGTTCGAGATTGGACAAACATTGTCTACCTATTAGGTGCAAAAGGAATGTTTTTTTTAGTGCAGACATTGGTTGGCGTTCAGGTAGAGCTCGGTCACACGACCGTGACAAATCTGGCAGCTTGCTCGGACACTAACAAGACTAGCAAACACGGGAGACCAGACGAGAGGTCAAACTGAATTGACTCACTGGGTAAGTATATTTTCTCCCTTCCCGTTGCTTGTTTAACAGTGCACCATTGTCTAAACGGTCGGCACTTTCCTCGGTTGTTGTGTCATATGCTCTCCCCCTCTCAAACTGTGCTTACTCCCCACTCCCATCTGGTATTTAGTTTAAAAGAGCAATGCGCTTCTTGCTCAGGGTGCACTCGTACTGATACTTGCTATGAGTGTGATCTGTGCCTTGTTGAACAGCTGGAGATCTTAAAAAAAATCAAAGAAATACAAATTTGTTTGACTACTTGATTAGAAAATTCCCAATACACCACAAACCCGTTCAAGATTAGACAAACATTATCTACCTATTAGGTGCAAAAGGAATGTTTTTTCAGTGCAGACCTCATCTTGGTTGGCGGGGTCATAGTCACACGACCGTGACAAATCTGGCAGATTGCTCGGACACTAATAAGAGTAGCAAACACGGGAGACCAGACGAGGTCAAACTGAATTGACTCACTTTGAAAGTATCTTTTCTCCCTTCCCGTTGCTCGTTTAACAGTGCACCATTGTCTAAACGGTCAGCACTTTCCTCGGTTGTTGTGTCATATGCTCTTCCCCCTCTCAAACTGCGCTTACTCCCCACTCCCATCTGGTATTCGGTGTAATAGAGCAATGTGTTCCTTCCTCGTACTGATACTTGCTATGTGTGACATGTGCCTTGTTGAACAGCTCGAGCTCTTCAAAAAAATCGAAAAAAATACAATTTTGTTTGACTACTTGATTACAAAATTTCCAATACACCACAAACCCGTTCGAGATTGGACAAACATTGTCTACCTATTAGGTGCCAAAGGAATGTTTTTTTAGTGCAGACATTGGTTGGCGTTCAGGTAGAGCTCGGTCACACGACCGTGACAAATCTGGCAGATTGCTCGGACACTAACAAGACTAGCAAACACGGGAGACCAGACGAGAGGTCAAACTGAATTGACTCACTGTGAAAGTATCTTTTCTCCCTTCCCGTTGCTCGTTTAACAGTGCACCATTGTCTAAACGGTCGGCACTTTCTTCGGTTGTTGTGTCATATGCTCTCCCCCCTCTCAAACTGCGCTTACTCCCCACTCCCATCTGATATTCGGTGTAATAGAGCAATGTGTTCCTTCCTCGTACTGATACTTGTTATGTGTGACCTGTGCCTTGTTGAACAGCTCAAGCTCTTCAAAAAAATATAATTTTGTTTGACTACTTGATTAGAAAATTTCCAATACACCACAAACCCGTTCGAGATTGGACAAACATTGTCTACCTATTAGGTGCAAAAGGAATGTTTTTTTTAGTGCAGACATTGGTTGGCGTTCAGGTAGAGCTCGGTCACACGACCGTGACAAATCTGGCAGCTTGCTCGGACACTAACAAGACTAGCAAACACGGGAGACCACACGAGAGGTCAAACTAAATTGACTCACTGGGAAAGTATATTTTCTCTCTTCCCGTTGCTCGTTTAACAGTGCACCATTGTCTAAACGGTCGGCACTTTCCTCGGTTGTTGTGTCATATGCTCTCCCCCCTCTCAAACTGCGCTTACTCCCCACTCCCATCTGATATTTAGTTTAAAAGAGCAATGCGCTTCTTCCTCAGGGTGCACTCGTACTGATACTTGCTACGAGTGTGATCTGTGCCTTGTTGAACAGCTGAAGATCTTCAAAAAAATCAAAGAAATACAAATTTGTTTGACTACTTGATTAGAAAATTTCCAATACACCACAAACCTGTTCAAGATTAGACACACATTGTCTACCTATTAGGTGCAAAAGGAATGTTATTTAAGTGCAGACATCCTCTTGGTTGCTGTTCAGGTAGAGCTCGCTCACACGACCGTGACAAATCTGGCAGCTTGCTCGGACACTAATAGGACTAGCAAACACGGGAGACCAGACGAGAGGTCAAACTGAATTGACTCACCCTTCGGGCGAGTTCTGTCTGGCCGTTCCCCCCCTCTCAGAGAGCAGGAAGTCCCACAGGCTGCCGGTTTGGTCCACCGCATCTCACAAAGTAGGGCAGAGGAAAATGAAGTCTGGCGTCCTTGAAATGAAATAAAGAGGAAGGTGACATTACAGTAGGAAGCAAGTTTATACACAATCCAATCGTGTCGTGCTTGCGTTACACACTGCAGGTCAGTTTTGATTATTTTGCCCATAAGGGACCTGGATCTCATTTTATTCCACATTAGTGTAAAGCAGGAGTGTCAAACTGGTTCACATTGAGGGCCACATTGCAGTTATCCACTTGTTACAGTGCACATGTATGAATCTGAATGTATAATCTCCTCATGATTTTATTACACATTCCCTACGTATTTGATTGTTTTGCGTACAAATTGATGAATAGTTCCTTTTAATTTAGGCGTGTCTAAACTTTTTCGCCAATACTAAAAAGGCAAAGAATGCAGGGGCTATTTTGATGTATTTGTATTTTGGAAAAGAAATGCTAAAAACAGACATTACCTATATATTCACTTGATAAAGTGTACTATTATTCATTATAACAGGGGTAAAAATAGAGCAAAAAAAACAATGTAATGAGGAAAAGCATACTTTTTGAGACTACTAAATAATAATAATAATACATTAAGATCACTTATAACACAAAGCTGACCCAAATTTCTATCTTTGAATACACAAAATAAAGCAATTAAAAACATACATACTTTGACTTTTTAGTATGACACCCTCGGTGGAAAATAGTTTGGACATTCCCGAGGTATTAGCATCAAATTGTTAGATTTTTTTTCCTCATTTAATCTTTTTTTTGTCACATTTCTTACTGTTTTTTTCTCCAAAAATATGCTGCGGGCCAAAGAAACTGTAGCAGCGGGCCGCACTTTGGACACCCCTGTGTTAATATGGTTTGTTGCATGGTCAGATAAGTTTAAAAAAACGTGTATTCTTTTCTGAAAGAAGAAATACATTTAATAAGAAAGATTAAAGATAACATATATATATATATATATATATATATATATATATATATATATATATATATATATATATATATATATATATATATATACATACATACATACATACATACATACATACATACAGGTAAAAGCCAGTAAATTAGAATATTTTTAAAAACTTGATTTATTTCAGTAATTGCATTCAAAAGGTGTAACTTGTACATTATATTTATTCATTGCACACAGACTGATGCATTCAAATGTTTATTTCATTTAATTTTGATGATTTGAAGTGGCAACAAATGAAAATCCAAAATTCCGTGTGTCACAAAATTAGAATATTACTTAAGGCTAATACAAAAAAGGGATTTTTAGAAATGTTGGCCAACTGAAAAGTATGAAAATGAAAAATATGAGCATGTACAATACTCAATACTTGGTTGGAGCTCCTTTTGCCTCAATTACTGCGTTAATGCGGCGTGGCATGGAGTCGATGAGTTTCTGGCACTGCTCAGGTGTTATGAGAGCCCAGGTTGCTCTGATAGTGGCCTTCAACTCTTCTGCGTTTTTGGGTCTGGCATTCTGCATCTTCCTTTTCACAATACCCCACAGATTTTCTATGGGGCTAAGGTCAGGGGAGTTGGCGGGCCTATTTAGAACAGAAATACCATGGTCCGTAAACCAGGCACGGGTAGATTTTGCGCTGTGTGCAGGCGCCAAGTCCTGTTGGAACTTGAAATCTCCATCTCCATAGAGCAGGTCAGCAGCAGGAAGCATGAAGTGCTCTAAAACTTGCTGGTAGACGGCTGCGTTGACCCTGGATCTCAGGAAACAGAGTGGACCGACACCAGCAGATGACATGGCACCCCAAACCATCACTGATGGTGGAAACTTTACACTAGACTTCAGGCAACGTGGATCCTGTGCCTCTCCTGTCTTCCTCCAGACTCTGGGACCTCGATTTCCAAAGGAAATGCAAAATTTGCTTTCGTCAGAAAACATGACTTTGGACCACTCAGCAGCAGTCCAGCTGGTGTCGGTCCACTCTGTTTCCTGAGATCCAGGGTCAACGCAGCCGTCTACCAGCAAGTTTTAGAGCACTTCATGCTTCCTGCTGCTGACCTGCTCTATGGAGATGGAGATTTCAAGTTCCAACAGGACTTGGCGCCTGCACACAGCGCAAAATCTACCCGTGCCTGGTTTACGGACCATGGTATTTCTGTTCTAAATTGGCCCGCCAACTCCCCTGACCTTAGCCCCATAGAAAATCTGTGGGGTATTGTGTAAAGGAAGATGCAGAATGCCAGACCCAAAAACGCAGAAGAGTTGAAGGCCACTATCAGAGCAACCTGGGCTCTCATAACACCCGAGCAGTGCCAGAAACTCATCGACTCCATGCCACGCCGCATTAACGCAGTAATTGAGGCAAAAGGAGCTCCAACCAAGTATTGAGTATTGTACATGCTCATATTTTTCATTTTCATACTTTTCAGTTGGCCAACATTTCTAAAAATCCCTTTTTTGTATTAGCCTTACACAATATTCTAATTTTGTGACACACGGAATTTTGGATTTTCATTTGTTGCCACTTCAAATCATCAAAATTAAATGAAATAAACATTTGAATGCATCAGTCTGTGTGCAATGAATAAATATAATGTACAAGTTACACCTTTTGAATGCAATTACTGAAATAAATCAAGTTTTTCAAAATATTCTAATTTACTGGCTTTTACCTGTATATATATATATATATATAAATATATATATATAACTATATATATATATATATATATATATATAACTATATATATATATATATATATATATAGCTTTATATATACACATATATAACTATATATTATGTATATATATAACTATATATATACATACTGTATATATATATAACTATATATATATATATATATATATATATATATATATCCATCCATTTTCTACCGCTTAATCCCTTCGGGGTCGCGGGGGGCGCTGGAGCCTATTTCAGCTACAATCGGGCGGAAGGCGGGGTACACCCTGGACAAGTCACCACCTCATCACAGGGCCAGCACAGATAGACAGACAACATTCACACTCACATTCACACACTAGGGTCAATTTAGTGTTGCCAATCAACCTATTCCCAGGTGCATGTCTTTGGAGGTGGGAGGAAGCCGGAGTGTATATACATATATATATATATATATACTCCTCTCTGAGCTGCCACCTTAACGTGGTAGAGGAGTTTGCGTGTCCCAATGATCCTAGGAGCTATGTTGTCCGGGGGCTTCCATGCCCCCTGGTAGGGTCTCCCAAGACAAACAGGTCCTAGGTGAGGGATCAGACAAAGAGCAGCTCGAAGACTTCTATGGAAATGCAAGAACCGAGACTCAGATTTCCCTCGCCCGGACGCGGGTCACCGGGGCCCCCCTCCGGAGCCAGGCCCGGAGTTGGGGCACGATGGCGAGCGCCTGGTGGCCGGGCCTGTCCCCATGGGGCCCGGCCGGGCACAGCCCGAAGAGGCAACGTGGGTCCCCCCTCCAATGGGCTCACCACCCATAGCAGGGGCCATAGAGGTCGGGTGCAATGTGAGCTGGGCAGTAGCCGAAGGCAGGGCACTTGGCGGTCCGATCCTCGGCTACAGAAGCTAGCTCTTGGGACGTGGAACGTCACCTCGCTGGGGGGGAAGGAGCCTGAGCTAGTGCGCGAGGTAGAGAAGTTCCGGTTGGATATAGTCGGACTCACCTCGACGCACAGCAAGGGCTCTGGAACCAGTTCTCTCGAGAGGGGCTGGACTCTCTTCCACTCTGGCGTTGCCAGCAGTGAGAGGCGACGGGCTGGGGTGGCAATTCTTGTTGCCCCCCGGCTCAGAGCCTGCATGTTGGAGTTCAACCCGGTGGACGAGAGGGTAGCTTCCCTCCGCCTTCGGGTGGGGGGACGGGTCCTGACTGTTGTTTGCGCTTACGCGCCAAGCAGCAGCTCAGAGTACCCACCCTTTTTGGATTCACTCGAGGGAGTACTTGAGAGTGCTCCCCCGGGTGATTCCCTCGTTCTACTGGGGGACTTCAACGCTCATATTGGCAACGACAGTGAAACCTGGAGAGGCGTGATTGGGAAGAATGGCCGCCCGGATCTGAACCCAAGTGGTGTTTTGTTATTGGACTTTTGTGCCCGTCACGGATTGTCCATAACGAACACCATGTTCAAGCATAAGGGTGTCCATATGTGCACTTGGCACCAGGACACCCTAGGCCGCAGTTCTATGATCGACTTTGTAGTTGTGTCATCGGATTTGCGGCCTCATGTTTTGGACACTCGGGTGAAGAGAGGGGCGGAGCTTTCTACCGATCACCACCTGGTGGTGAGTTGGCTGCGATGGTGGGGGAGGATGCCGGACAGACCTGGCAGGCCCAAACGCATTGTGAGGGTTTGCTGGGAACGTCTGGCAGAGTCTCTTGTCAGAGAGAGTTTCAATTCCCACCTCCGGAAGAACTTTGAACATGTCACGAGGGAGGTGCTGGACATTGAGTCCGAGTGGACCATGTTCCGCACCTCTATTGTCGAGGCGGCTGATTGGAGCTGTGGCCGCAAGGTAGTTGGTGCCTGTCGTGGCGGTAATCCTAGAACCCGTTGGTGGACACCGGCGGTGAGGGATGCCGTCAAGCTGAAGAAGGAGTCCTATCGGGTTCTTTTGGCTCATGGGACTCCTGAGGCAGCGGACAGGTACCGACAGGCCAAGCGGTGTGCGGCTTCAGCGGTCGCGGAGGCAAAAACTCGGACATGGGAGGAGTTCGGGGAAGCCATGGAAAACGACTTCCGGACGGCTTCGAAGCGATTCTGGACCACCATCCACCGCCTCAGGAAGGGGAAGCAGTGCAGTGCCAACACCGTGTATGGTGCGGATGGTGTTCTGCTGACCTCGACTGCGGAAGTTGTGGATCGGTGGAGGGAATACTTCGAAGACCTCCTCAATCCCACCAACACGTCTTCCTATGAGGAAGCAGTGCCTGAGGAATCTGTGGTGAGCTCTCCTATTTCTGGGGCTGAGGTTGCTGAGGTAGTTAAAAAGCTCCTCGGTGGCAAGGCCCCGGGGGTGGATGAGATCCGCCCGGAGTTCCTTAAGGCTCTGGATGCTGTAGGGCTGTCTTGGTTGACAAGACTCTGCAGCATCGCGTGGACATCGGGGGCAGTACCTCTGGATTGGCAGACCGGGGTGGTGGTTCCTCTCTTTAAAAAGGGGAACCGGAGGGTGTGTTCTAACTATCGTGGGATCACACTCCTCAGCCTTCCTGGTAAGGTCTATTCAGGTGTACTGGAGAGGAGGCTACGCCGGATAGTCGAACCTCGGATTCAGGAGGAACAGTGTGGTTTTCGTCCTGGTCGTGGAACTGTGGACCAGCTCTATACTCTCGGCAGGGTCCTTGAGGGTGCATGGGAGTTTGCCCAACCAGTCTACATGTGCTTTGTGGACTTGGAGAAGGCATTCGACCGTGTCCCTCGGGAAGTCCTGTGGGGAGTGCTCAGAGAGTATGGGGTTTCGGACTGTCTGATTGTGGCGGTCCGCTCCCTGTATGATCAGTGTCAGAGCTTGGTTCGCATTGCCGGCAGTAAGTCGGACACGTTTCCGGTGAGGGTTGGACTCCGCCAAGGCTGCCCTTTGTCACCGATTCTGTTCATAACTTTTATGGACAGAATTTCTAGGCGCAGTCAAGGCGTTGAGGGGATCCGGTTTGGTGGCTGCAGGATTAGGTCTCTGCTTTTTGCAGATGATTTGGTCCTGATGGCTTCATCTGGCCAGGATCTTCAGCTCTCACTGGATCGGTTCGCAGCTGAGTGTGAAGCGACTGGGATGAGAATCAGCACCTCCAAGTCCGAGTCCATGGTTCTCGCCCGGAAAAGGGTGGAGTGCCATCTCCGGGTTGGGGAGGAGATCTTGCCCCAAGTGGAGGAGTTCAAGTACCTCGGAGTCTTGTTCACGAGTGGGGGAAGAGTGGATCGTGAGATCAACAGGCGGATCGGTGCGGCGTCTTCAGTAATGCGGACGCTGTATCGATCCGTTGTGGTGAAGAAGGAGCTGAGCCGGAAGGCAAAGCTCTCAATTTACCGGTCGATCTACGTTCCCATCCTCACCTATGGTCATGAGCTTTGGGTTATGACCGAAAGGACAAGATCACGGGTACAAGCGGCCGAAATGAGTTTCCTCCGCCGGGTGGCGGGGCTCTCCCTTAGAGATAGGGTGAGAAGCTCTGTCATCCGGGGGGAGCTCAAAGTAAAGCCGCTGCTCCTCCGCATCGAGAGGAGCCAGATGAGGTGGTTCGGGCATCTGGTCAGGATGCCACCCGAGCGCCTCCCTAAGGAGGTGTTTAGGGCATGTCCGACCGGTAGGAGGCCACGAGGAAGACCCAGGACACGTTGGGAAGACTATGTCTCCCGGCTGGCCTGGGAACGCCTCGGGATCCCCCGGGAGGAGCTGGACGAAGTGGCTGGGGAGAGGGAAGTCTGGGCTTCCCTGCTTAGGCTGCTGCCCCCGCGACCCGACCTCGGATAAGCGGAAGAAGATGGATGGATGGATGGATGGATATATATATATATATATATATATATATATATATATATATATATATATACATACATATATGTATGTATGTATGTGTATATATATATATATATATATATATATATATATATATATATATATATATATGTGTGTATATATATATATATATATATATATATATATATATATGTATATATATATATATATATATATATATATATATATATATATATATATATATATATATATATATATATATATATATATATACATACGACCTCCTTAAAGTTTTGTAATCAATCAGAAATATCAAGCAGCTAAAATACACCAAACATGGATAAGTGTGGAGAGTGTTTTGCTTTTTTTTCCCATCATGCCTAGTAATGGATTTAAATGAGTGTCATTTTGATTTTATTTATGGAGACTGGACTTTTTTTTTTAATGATATTCACAAAGTTCAGGGAGCATGTTGTGTTATGTGTGGCCATGTCTTGACTTTTTGTGCTGGTTCATATTTTGTTTCTGCACCATGACTAGGGAAAGTCGTTTGGATTGGGTCGTATGTGTAAATACTGTGCAAAAGTGACAAGAAAGCACAAATAATAGCCACTTTCCTGAATTACACACATTGTGCACAAAATGGTGACAAATTGGCTGAGTGTCATATATTTAAATTTAATATGATAACAATCCGGCCGCAGTTTGACCCCTGGTCTGTAAAATTGTTATAAGTACGCCTCTGCATATCATTGTATCCTTACTAACAAAAAATAAGCATGGATCAACTTAAAACAAAAAATAACTTTATTATAAATTTCTTTTTAGTCTGTAACAGAAAAGATTTAAAGTGCATCAATTTGCCTAAAATTTCAAATAAAAAATAAGTTATATATTTATTTAAACCATAAAATGTAGCCTAGGCCAGAGACAGATCTATGCATGGCAAAGTGAGTTGGCAAATGCTCTTGGGACTTAATAATGAGCCTCTCTGCTCTTACCTCTGTACAATGTCCAGCAGTTGTTATGCTAATCACGCGGGCTTAATTAACACCACTCATATCATTAGCAAAAATGAAGATTGAAATGCCAAACCGGCAAAATGTCAAAAACAAGCAAACCCTCCCGATGCCAGCATATGTCATTAATAAGTCCATTTTCGCGACTAGCTTAAAGCTGATAATAGTCACTTGGAACGGCCCAAGGGTTATTCCCTAATCTCACCGGACAAAATGAATATAAATCGTGTCGGACATTTGCTAAAAATCATGTAAATAAAGCACTGTTTTTTTATGTTAGTCTGTTGTTTGACCTCATTTTTTATGTTAGTCTGTTGTTTGAGCTTAGACTGAAATTATTTTGACCAGAAACAGCGTGAGAGACCAATAAAGTGTCAAACTTTCTGTCGTGACACCAACCTGTAACTAACTTCCTGTGGTGACACCAACCTTTAACTAACTTCCTGTGGTGACACCAACCTGTAACTAACTTCCTGTGGTGACACCAACCTGTAACTAACTTCCTGTGGTGACACCAACCTGTAACTAACTTCCTGTGGTGACACCAACCTGTAACTAACTTCCTGTGGTGACACCAACCTGTAACTTCCCCAAACTTTTCTGCTAAAACCTGTTAATTTAACAAAAACATTTAATAAAATAAAAACCGTGGAAAAACTGTGAAAATTTTGAAAGAAAATTTACAGAAATTCTACAAATGAAATTTAACTGTATTAAAACACCATAAAATATTTTAAACTAAATTCTAAAAATAAAATAAATTAAATTAAATTAAAAGTATTTTTACAGGAAAACCCACCCAAAATGTGGGGAATATTTTTTTAAACATTTTAAAAATCAGGGGAAACATTTCTAAAAATAAAATCTAACTGGAAAACAAACTCAGCAAAATCCAGTCGATATTTACAAAAAACAACTTACAAACACAAATTTAAATGGGGGCAAAACAATTTCAGAAATAAAATGAAAACCGTGGAAAAACTGTCAAAATGTTGAAATAAAATTTACAGAAATTCTACAAATAAAATTTAACTGGATTAAAACACCATAAAATATATTTAACTAAATTCTAAAAATAAACTTCAAGAAAAAAAAAAAAAAAGTAATTTTACAGGAAAACACACCCAAAATGTGGGAAATATTTTTTCAAAACTTTTAAAAAATCGGGGAAAAAATTTCTAAAAATAAAATATAACTGGAAAACAAACTCAGCAAAATCCAGTCAAAAATTACAAAAAACAACAACAAAAAACAACAACTACCAAACACAAATTTAAATGGGGGCAAGAAATTTTCAGAATTAAAATGAAAACCGTGGAAAAACTGAACATTTTGAAATAAAATTTACAGAAATTCTAAAAAATAAAATTTAACTGGATTAAAACACCATAACATATTTTTAACTAAATTCTAAAAATAAACTTAAAGACAAAAAAAAGGTATTTTACAGGAAAACACACCAAAAATGTGGGAAATATTTTTTTTAAACATTTTAAAAATCGGGGGAAACATTTCTAAAAATAAAATCTAACTGGAAAACAAACTCAGCGAAATCCAGTCGAAAATTACAACAACAAAAAAACTACTAACAAACAAAAATTTAAATGGGGGCAAGAAATTTTCAGAAATAAAATAAAAACCGCGGAAAAACTGTGAAAATGTTGAAATAAAATTTACAGAAATTCTAAAAATAAAATTTAACTGGATTAAAACACCATAAAATATTTCAAACTAAATTCTAAAAATAAACTTAAAGAAGAAAAAAAAGTAATTTTACAGGAAAACACACCCAAAATGTGGGAAATCTTTTTTTTTAACTTTTAAAAAATCGGGGATAACATTTCTAAAAATAAAATCTAACTGGAAAACAAACTCATCAAAATCCAGTCGAAATTTTAAAAAACAAAAAAAACAAAAAACTAACAAACACATTTAAATGGGGGCAAGAAATTTTCAGAATTAAAATGAAAACCGTGGAAAAACTGAAAATTTTGAAATAAAATTTACAGAAATTCTAAAAAATAAAATTTAACTGGATTAAAACACCATAACATATTTTTAACTAAATTCTAAAAATAAACTTAAAGACAAAAAAAAGTTATTTTTTACAGGAAAACACACCCAAAATGTGGGAAATATTTTTTTAAACATTTTAAAAATCAGGGAAAACATTTCTAAAAATAAAATCTAACTGGAAAACAAACTCAGCGAAATCCAGTCGAAAATTACAAAAAAAACAAAACAACTACTAACAAACAAAAATTTAAATGGGGGCAAGAAATTTTCAGAAATAAAATAAAAACCGTGGAAAAACTGTGAAAATTTTGAAATAAAATGTACAGAAATTCTAAAAATAAAATTTAACTGGATTAAAACACCATCAAATATTTTAAACTAAATTCTAAAAATAAACTTAAAGAAAAAAAAGAAGTAATTTTACAGGAAAACACACCCAAAATGTGGGAAATCTTTTTTTTTTAACTTTTGAAAAAAATCAGGGATAACATTTCTAAAAATAAAATCCAACTGGAAAACAAACTCATCAAAATCCAGTCGAAATTTAAAAAACAAAACAAAAAAAACAACTATCCATCCATCCATTTTCTACCGCTTATTCCCTTTGGGTTTGCGGGGGGCGCTGGAGCCTATCTCAGCTACAATCGGGCGGAAGGCGGTGTACACCCTGGACAAGTCGCCACCTCATTGCAGGGCCAACACAGATAGACTAACAAACACAAATTTAAATGGGGGCAAGACATTTTCAGAAATAAAATGAAAACCGTGGAAAAACTGAGAACATTTTGAAATAAAATTTACAGAAATTCTAAAAAATAAAATTTAACTGGATTAAAACACCATAAAATATTTTAAACTAAATTCTAAAAATAAACTTAAAGAAAAAAAAAGTAATTTTACAGGAAAACACACCCAAAATGTGGGAATTTTTTTTAAAAAAACATTTTAAAAATCGGGGAAAACATTTCTAAAAATAAAATCTAACTGGAAAACGAACTCAGCAAAATCCAGTCGAAAATTATAAAACAAACAAAAAAACGATCAATGTTCTTTCTGACGTCACTTCCTGTGTGGGACGCGGTCTTTCGGGCGTCATTTCCTCTCCAAACTCAGTTCGTAAACGATCAATGAGTCCATACAGAGCTAAGAGCCGGAGATTCAAGAAATACACGGCGCACTTACCCGTGTAAAAATTTGTCCGAGGAGGGGAACCTTAAACGATGGTTTAGTGTGGCTTAAACGGGGCTTAGGCTAAATAATTATTCCTTTAAGGGGTTATCCGGCTTCAGAAAAGTAGCGTCAGATTTACCGCTCATTCGAGCACCCACTGGCAGAAATGTAGATCGGCGCCTTTGCACTCTTGTGAATGGAGCCAGATGTCATGACACTGACTTTACTGCCACCTGGTGACCATAAGGTGGTATTACTACTTCTTTCTGCTTCCTTTCACTTTGATGGGCGCTTGTGTTTGTCATTACTGCCACCTGGCGGACACACATGTCAACTACAATAAGAAACGGCATTGTTATTATCCTTCTCAACATCCATCCATCCATTTTCTACCGTTTGTCCCGTTTTCGGGGTGGCGGGGGGTGCTGGAGCCTAATCTCAGCTGCATTAGGGCGGAAGGCGGGGTATTAATAATAATAATAGATTTTATTTGTAAAAAGCACTTTACATTGAGCAAACAACCTCAAAGTGCTACAGTGTATTAAAAAAATAATAATAATTTAAATAAAATAAAAAGATAATAAAAATAAAAATAAAAACTAGAACTAGCACGCATGTATCTAAAAAAAGGCATTAAAAAAAAAAAGGGTTTTTAAGCCTTTTTTAAAAGCATCCAGAGTCTGTGGTGCCCTCGGGTGGTCAGGGAGAGCGTTCCACAGACTGGGAGCGGCGGCGCAGAAAGCCCGGTCTCCCATTGTTCGCAGCTTTAGACAAGTCGCCACCTCATCACAGTGCCAACACAGACAGACAACATTCACACACGAGGGACCATTTAGTGTTGCCAATCAACCTATCCCCAGGTAACATGTTATTCCTTTTACGGTATGCATTTATTCCCCACCTGACATGCACATAAGCATTGTTTGAAAGCTGCTCTCTGCCAACTTTAAACACCTTCTTAATGAATCCTCCACTGGCACTCATAATTACTAGATTTGCATGCCCAGGACCCCCACAGATCTCCCCTGCCGGGGAAGTTAATTGTCAGCTTAGAGGCTGATTTGGGCATGCAAATCAATCCGCCTCTGGAGAATTAGTGCGCCGAATTATAATCATCTCAACTTTTTTCCTTCCACCATTAGCACTCTATGAATGATAGCACTTTACGTAACAATGACAGGTCCACAGTAGTAAATACTCATAGATCTTTAAAGTAGATGGTCCTAGAGTGGAGCCTGGTGGGACACCAGCTGCTGCAAAAGAGAAGACATGATATTGGTTAGTTCTTGTTGCAACCCCAGCTGAATGACTCATGCAACATGTTCCAGGTGAAGAGACACCTTACAATTTCACACAGACAAGCAGGTGTCCTCACACGCTTAAATGTGGCCGCCGTTTAATTAACGTGAAGAATTCATTAGTGGTGCAGCACTGATGCGGAAGCATCCTAATTAGATCACAATGGCTGCTGCCGGCTTTTGCCCCCAGGAGCTGTAATGTTATATTAATATTAATCCATAGTTGTCATCACTTGGCCATGCTGTACGTAATGCAAACAATTGAAAGTTCAGCAAAACCTATTCGCTATTTGAAGATTTCCAGGCAGAATCCCGTTCTATTCTGTGTCAAATAGTACATATGTTGTTTCATTTGACGACACAAAACGTTGATTCAAAGCAATGATGACATTTTTAAGCAGGGTGTTGATGAAGGTCACTTACCTTATAAAGGTGTCTGTGGTTTTTGTAGCTTTTTGTTGGCCAGTGGTATATTCCACAAATTACATTAAACAAACCAAAAAAATGGGGACAAAGATATTCAAAAAAAATAAAATAACTGTATTAAAACACCGTAACATATTTTAGAATAAATTCTAATTGGAAAACAAAAATAAAAAATCTACCAAAAAAAAAACGCAAAAACTAACAAACAAAAATTAAAATGGGGGCAAGAAAATTTCAGAAATAAAATAAAAACATTTTTTTAAACAAAATTTACAGAAATTCTAAAAATAAAATGTAACTGGATTAAAACACCCTAAAATATTTTAAACTAAATTCTAAAAATAAACTTAAAGAAAAAAAAAGTAATTTTACAGGAAAACACACAAAAAATGGGAAATGTTTTTTTAAAACATTTTTAAAAATCGGGGAAAACATTTCTAAAAAAAATAAAATCTAATTGGAAAACAAAAACTCTACAAAAAAAAAAACTAACGAAGAAAAATTTAAATGGGGGCAAGAAAATTTCAGAAATTAAATAAAAACCGTGAACTGAAATTTTTGAAACAAAATTTACAGAAATTCTAAAAATACAATTTAACTGGATTAAAACACCATAAAATATTTTAAACTAAATTCTAAAAATAAACTTAAACAAAAAAATGTTTTAATTAATTTTACAGGAAAACACACCCCAAAATGGGGGTAATATTTTTTAAAAACATTTTAAAAAATCGGGGAAAACATTTCTAAAAATAAAATCAACTGTAAAACAAACTCAGCAACATCCAGTCGAAAATTATAAAAAAATACAACAACTACCAAACAAAAATTTAAATGGGGGCAAGAAATGTTCAGAAATAAAATAAACTGTAGAAAAACAGTGAACATTTAGAAATAAAATTTACAGAAATTCTAAAAATGTAATTTAACTGGATTAAAACACCCTAAAATATTTTAAACTAAATTCTAAAAATAAACTTAAAGAAAAAAAAAGTAATTTTACAGGAAAACACACAAAAAATGGGAAATGTTTTTTTAAAACATTTTTAAAAATCGGGGAAAACATTTCTAAAAAAAATAAAATCTAATTGGAAAACAAAAACTCTACAAAAAAAAAAACTAACGAAGAAAAATTTAAATGGGGGCAAGAAAATTTCAGAAATTAAATAAAAACCGTGAACTGAAATTTTTGAAACAAAATTTACAGAAATTCTAAAAATACAATTTAACTGGATTAAAACACCATAAAATATTTTAAACTAAATTCTAAAAATAAACTTAAACAAAAAAATGTTTTAATTAATTTTACAGGAAAACACACCCCAAAATGGGGGTAATATTTTTTAAAAACATTTTAAAAAATCGGGGAAAACATTTCTAAAAATAAAATCAACTGTAAAACAAACTCAGCAACATCCAGTCGAAAATTATAAAAAAATACAACAACTACCAAACAAAAATTTAAATGGGGGCAAGAAATGTTCAGAAATAAAATAAACTGTAGAAAAACAGTGAACATTTAGAAATAAAATTTACAGAAATTCTAAAAATGTAATTTAACTGGATTAAAACACCATAAAATATTTTAAACTAAATTCTAAAAATAAACTTAAAGAAAAAAAAAGAGAAGTAATTTTACAGGAAAACACACCCAAAATGTGGGAAATAGTTTTTTTTAAACATTTTAAAAATTGGGGAAAACATTTCTAAAAATAAAATCTAAAACTCCAGTCGAAAATTATAAAAAAACAAAAAAACAACAACTAACAAACAAAAATTTAAATGAGGGCAAGAAATTTTCAGAAATAAAATAAAATCCGTGGAAAAACTGTGAAAATGTTTAAGTAAAATTTACAAAAATGTACAGGAAAAAAAATGCCAAAAAGTCCTAGTCAAAAAACAAATACATTTCATTGAACAAAACCATTTTTAAAATGGTGGGGAATAAAATCTAACTGGAATGAAAACTCAGCAAAAACTGGAAGACAATTCTAAAAATATAATTTAACTGAATAAAAAGAGTAAAGATTTTAAAACATATTCTAAAAATAAATTTAAACAAACAAAAAATCGTGGGAAAAAAATTGCAAACATTTAGGGAAAAATCGGCGGGGGGAATCTAAAAATAAAATATAACTGGAAGAAAATTTGCCAAAAACTGAAATGATATTCTAAAAAATAAGAAAAAGGCTGACATATTGATACCGAAGCAAAAAAAAAAGCTTAGTCTTCAGCTGTATAGCATTTTTTAACCTTTTTAAAAAATGAAAAAATTATCTGTGACTTTTTAGTATGCAGGCGTCAGTGGAAAAAAGCATAAAGCCGTTGTTCTAAAGTTAATTCTATTAGCAACACACTTTGCTCAGGGGATCATCAGTTTTTTTTACCATTGTTTTCCTTTTTCAGACTGCATTATATTGACATTTTACTAAAAACAAACATATGTACAATGTCACACACACTCATCTAATCGGACTTCATGGTGCAACAGTGCCATCTAAAGTGTGACACAAGTACTGCAGGAAGAAGACGTGTATGCACCAAGGGATTTGTTGTTTTAATACAATAAATACAATTCAATGACAAGTTATTATCTTGCATTTGATTCTGTAATCATCATGTTGTTTTGCATGATTTGTTTAGTCAACTTGTGTGTCGGGAACAACCAAATATCATTTTCCTTATGTTCTTTATTTCTTTTCTTGAGGATCTTGTTGTCATTTCCTCTCTCCGAGCTTGTAAAACGTGATCATCCTGCGTCTCAGATTAGGGAGTGGAACTCCCGAACGCGTGGCGCCTTTGAGATAGCGGCCATCGAGGAGGGATTACGACGCTAATTCCCTCACGACTTTGTCCAACTCATTAGAAGATTCTTTGAATGCCGACGCCCATTGAGGATGTCAACAATGACATGTAACCGATGTGGCGGCCATTTGCAAACTTCTTTAAAGGAGGGTCTAAAGTGTGCCGGAATTGACTTTGAACAAGCTTTGGCTTCGTCTCAATGTTAAGAAGGATTTAATTGGCTTGAATTTAATCGGCTGTATTTACAGGAAAATAAGCGGACAAACGGGACAAAAATTTAAAAAACACTCTTCTGATATTTGACTTTCACTACTTATGATCTTCTTGTACAGAATTAATGTCCAAAATGTGTCCCCGAGGACAAGTTGTGCACTAAATGTTTGCGTAGTATCGACTTCTGTTCTGGTAATTTCTGTGGTCGAACGTAGCGTCCTTCTTGGAGTGTGGGATGCGCTCGAAGGGGGCGTGGTCATTGAAACACGAGTCGAACACCTCCGCCACTATCTTCTCCGCCTCCTCCCGGCTGATCTTCCGCACGGCCAGGATGGAGCGCAGGGCGCGGTTTCGGACGCACTCCTGGCCGGAGAGCAGACAGGACCGGTCAGCGGGAGCGCGGAAAAAGGGGGCGGGGCTTAAATGAAAGCGTACCTGATGATGCTGCTTCATGCCGAAGTGGTATCTTGACATTTCATTGGGGAAGGAGCAGTCTCCACTCAGGTTAGCGGCCCGGATCTAAGACCAGGACAACCAATCGATTAAGATATTTACCCGCCAAGAAAAAAGTCTGTAAAAGACAGGTCCTTTTATAGACAGTCATACCTCGGAACATGCTAGATGTCTGAAGTTGCTGAACCAGTCCACGCGAGCCCGACAGTGGTCGAAAGCGTGGATGAGCTCGTGCGTGACCACTCGGTCCATGTGGGACTGCTTCTGGACGTTGTTCTGACACAAAACTATCTGAAAGTCCCAAAAAAATAATAATAATTTGAAGCCGAGTGGGATGGGTAACTACTAAGGGTGTAACGGTACGTGTATTTGTATTGAACCGTTTCGGTACGGGGGTTTCGGTTCGGTTCGGAGGTGTACCGAACGAGTTTCCACACGGACATATTAGGTAGCGTACCGCACGTTGTGTAAACAATGCACAACACACGGCATGCTAGCAACGACAACATGTAAAACCAGAACTGGAAGACCCTCTTGCCTCGTTAAGATCTCCTGTTTGGGAACATTTCGGCTTCGCAGTGTTCAGCAGCTTCTGCCAACACGTCAAACATGCTAACCCATTTTGAAGCGGCACCACCCCCAAGCGAACATCGCTTCAACGAAGAGAAAGACGAACAAACACAGCTCACCACCGCATTCAAGCAGCCTCTCCTCGGCGAGTCAGGCAGGGCTAAAGCAATAACAAATGTTTTTATAGCAGCAGATTTAAGGCCATATTGCATTAAAAACTAGATTTTGAGCCACTTCTATGGTGGAAGAACAATGAGCCCATATATCCTCTTACTGCCAAGTTAGCCAGGCACTACCTCGCCATACCTGCTACCTCCACAATGTGGATAAACTGATTTTTCTGGCAAAAAACCTGAAGATTGAGTGAAAGTCACCATGGTTAAAGGCTCGGGGGGGGGAAGAAAAGTTAATCTGAGGCTGAGTTGACTTGAAACTGTTTAATGTTGCACTTTTTACATGTAGAAGAAACTTTTTGTCATTTTATTTAATCTGAGCAACAACTTGAGGCAGTTTAATGTTGATTAACGTGGACCCCGACTTAAACAAGTGTCATGTCTGTGTAATCATGTTTTGTTTTAGTCGTGTTTTGTTTAGTTAATGGACTCTTTAGTTTCTGGCTTTTCACCCTCTTGTCTTGTTTCCATGATTACCCATTAGTTTCACCTGTTTCACGTTTGGACTCATTGTGCACTCTTGTTTGTCACCATAGCAACCCATTAGTTTTCACCTGTCACGTCACGCACCTGTTTCACGTTTTGAGTCACGCACCTGTTTTCGTTAATCATGTCTGTAGTATTTAAGTTCATTGTTTTCAGTTTGTCTTTCTGGTGACATCCCGGATTCATACCCCTGTCACACTTTTACCTCTGCGCACTTCATGCCATGTCCAAGTAAGTTTTTTCTATTAATGCCACAGTTAGTGTTTTTTGTTTAATTATTCACAGTTTTTTGCCCACCTGCAAGTCTTTTTGTTTCGTTTGTCAAGTTTGTACATCCGCCTTGAGCGCGCTTTTTGTTCCTTTGAGTGTTATAAATAAATATGTATTTACCTTCACGCCATGACCAGTCCAGCTTTACTTGCATCTCGGGAAAACAAACACACCATAGTCCACGTCGTGACAACAAGTTGAAAAACTTATTGGGGTGTTACCATTTAGTGGTCAATTGTACGGAATATGTACTGTACTGTGCAATCTACTAATAAAAGTCTCAATCAATCAAAAAAAGCACTTTATATGTAGAAAGGTTTTGTTAAGAAACCATTCTGAGCCTTCTTATTTAGTTTTTATTTGATATATGTTGACCACATGAACCCTGGCAATGGACCCTGTGTGTATATGAATGTTATTGTTATGCTTAGCATTCATAACTGCCTGTGTGTGTATATGTATGTTATTATTATACTTAGCATTCATGACTGCCTGTGTGTGTATATGTATATTATTGTTATGCTTAGCATTCATGACTGCCTGTGTGTGTATATGTATGTTATTATTATGCTTAGCATTCATGACTGCCTGTGTGTGTATATGTATGTTATTATTATGCTTAGCATTCATGACTGCCTGTGTGTGTATATGTATGTTATTATTATGCTTAGCATTCATGACTGCCTGTGTGTGTATATGTATGTTATTATTATGCTTAGCATTCATGACTGCCTGTGTGTGTATATGTATGTTATTGTTATGCTTAGCATTCATGACTGCCTGTGTGTGTATATGTATGTTATTATTATACTTAGCATTCATGACTGCCTGTGTGTGTATATGTATGTTATTGTTATGCTTAGCATTCATGACTGCCTGTGTGTGTATATGTATGTTATTATTATACTTCGCATTCATGACTGCCTGTGTGTGTATATGTATGTTATTATTATACTTAGCATTCATGACTGCCTGTGTGTGTATATGTATGTTATTATTATACTTAGCATTCATGACTGCCTGTGTGTGTATATGTATGTTATTGTTATGCTTAGCATTCATGACTGCCTGTGTGTATATGTATGTTATTATTATACTTAGCATTCATGACTGCCTGTGTGTGTATATGTATGTTATTGTTATGCTTAGCATTCATGACTGCCTGTGTGTGTATATGTATGTTATTGTTATGCTTAGCATTCATGACTGCCTGTGTGTGTATATGTATGTTATTGTTATGCTTAGCATTCATGACTGCCTGTGTGTGTATATGTATGTTATTGTTATGCTTAGCATTCATGACTGCCTGTGTGTGTATATGTATGTTATTGTTATGCTTAGCATTCATGACTGCCTGTGTGTGTATATGTATGTTATTGTTATGCTTAGCATTCATGACTGCCTGTGTGTGTATATGTATGTTATTGTTATACTTAGCATTCATGACTGCCTGTGTGTGTATATGTATGTTATTGTTATGCTTAGCATTCATGACTGCCTGTGTGTGTGTATATGTATGTTATTATTATACTTAGCATTCATGACTGCCTGTGTGTATATGTATGTTATTGTTATGCTTAGCATTCATGACTGCCTGTGTGTGTATATGTATGTTATTATTATACTTAGCATTCATAACTGCCTGTGTGTGTATATGTATGTTATTATTATACTTAGCATTCATGACTGCCTGTGTGTGTATATGTATGTTATTGTTATGCTTAGCATTCATAACTGCCTGTGTGTGTATATGTATGTTATTATTATACTTAGCATTCATAACTGCCTGTGTGTGTATATGTATGTTATTATTATACTTAGCATTCATGACTGCCTGTGTGTGTATATGTATGTTATTGTTATGCTTAGCATTCATGACTGCCTGTGTGTGTATATGTATGTTATTATTATACTTAGCATTCATGACTGCCTGTGTGTATATGTATGTTATTGTTATGCTTAGCATTCATGACTGCCTGTGTGTGTATATGTATGTTATTGTTATACTTAGCATTCATGACTGCCTGTGTGTGTATATGTATGTTATTGTTATGCTTAGCATTCATGACTGCCTGTGTGTGTATATGTATGTTATTATTATACTTAGCATTCATGACTGCCTGTGTGTGTATATGTATGTTATTGTTATACTTAGCATTCATGACTGCCTGTGTGTGTATATGTATGTTATTGTTATCCTTAGCATTCATGACTGCCTGTGTGTGTATATGTATGTTATTGTTATGCATAGCATTCATAACTGCCTGTGTGTGTTATGTATGTTATTATTATACTTAGCATTCATGACTGCCTGTGTGTATATGTATGTTATTGTTATGCTTAGCATTCATGACTGCCTGTGTGTGTATATGTATGTTATTGTTATGCTTAGCATTCATGACTGCCTGTGTGTGTATATGTATGTTATTGTTATGCTTAGCATTCATGACTGCCTGTGTGTGTATATGTATGTTATTGTTATTCTTAGCATTCATGACTGCCTGCTATTGCACTGATCAGCCTAGTGGTGGCTCACATCCATCACACACACAGCTATTTCTATTTTTGGGCAGAATTATTATAGTGTACCCAATGTTAAAAGGATAAAGCCATTGTTTACAAATTTGGTAAATAAATAACCAAAAAATTTATATTTTGTTGTTTTCTTACTGTACCGAAAATGAACCAAACCATGACCTCTAAACCGAGGTACGTACCGAACCGACATTTTTGTGTACTGTTACACCCTTAGTAACCACAACCTGGCGTCATTCTTCTCACTTGGGACGTGGCCGCGTCAAACCCTCCGCTGACGGTCCCATCGCAATCTTCGCAGGAAAAATGGCGGTCTTTGAGCACTTCACTGCGACACAAAAGAGGATGGATCAGTTTGGCTCGGGAAGGAAGTGAAAGTAGAATTGCAATTCTAGCATGACAGGCAGACTATAGGAGACATCTGATTGGATGCTTGGTAAGCGCTATGATGTCATAAATGGCAAACCTTTTCCACTGAGGACAACATACAGAAAAAATGAAATGGCCATTTTGACATTCTTGACCTTTTGGCAAAAAGTAAAGTAAATATAAAGCTATCTTTAAAGCAGAGACATGGCTTCTGGTTCTTTAAACCCCAAGAAGGTGAATCATGGTCAGAATCTAAGTGCTATTGACACTTTGAATACACAAAAACAAACAAAACAAATACATGTTGTTTTTTTTGGCAAACAGCCAAATAATTGCATATTTTGGCAAAAAAACATTTCTTCAGATATACCTGTACATGTTTTAAAAAAAACACATTACATAATACTTTTAGGGCCTGAGCAGTGGCACTGTACTAAGTCCTGGATGGCAGATAACTTTTTACAGCTTAACCAGGACAAGACTGAAGTCTTGGTCATCGGCCCTGAGACCCGGAGAGAGAAACACATATCAAAACTACAATCATTGTCTCTAACTCCATCACTACAAGTGAAAAATCTGGGCCTCGTTTTCGACGCTGACCTTAGTTTTATGCCACATATAAAAAACATGACTAAAATAGGTTTTTATCATCTTAAGAATGTAGCCAGAGTTTGCCCAATTCTCTCTCAGGTTCAACACAGAGACGCTAATGCATGCTTTTATTACAAGTGGTATAGATGATTGTAACGCCTGCTTTCTGCTCTTCCTAAAAAGGTTATTGAACTTTTACAATTACTCCAAAAATCAGCGGCACGTGTCCTGACGAGGAACAGAAGGTGGGCTCTCATTACACCAGTTTTAAAATCTCTGCATTGGCTTCCCGTGTGTTTCAGGATCATTTTTAAGGATCTTCTTATGGTTTATAAATGTTTTTATAGTATTGGGCCTTCTTATCTTTCCGATCTGCTTTTACCCTGTGAACCTTCCCGGGCCCTGAGATCCTCCGCCACTCATCTCCTAATTATTCCCAAAGTCAGGATACAAAGTCAAGGGATGGCATCTTTCCACTATTATGGCCCCCGTCTATGGAACATCTTTCCACCATTGTGGCCCCCGTCTATGGAACATCTTTCCACTATTATGGCCCCCGTCTATGTAACATCTTTCCACCATTGTGGCCCCCGTCTATGTAACATCTTTCCACTATTATGGCCCCCGTCTATGGAACGTCTTTCCACCAATATGGCCCCCGTCTATGGAACATCTTTCCACTATTATGGCCCCCGCCTATGTAACATCCTTCCACCATTATGGCCCCCGTCTATGTAACATCTTTCCACCATTATGGTCCCCCTCTATGTAACATCTTTCCACTATTATGGCCCCCGTCTATGTAACATCTTTCCACCATTATGGCCCCCGTCTATGGAACATCTTTCCACTATTATGGCCCCCGTCTATGTAACATCCTTCCACCGTTATGGCCCCCGTCTATGTAACATCTTTCCACTATTATGGCCCCCCGTCTATGTAACATCTTTCCACTATTATGGCCCCCGTCTATGTAACATCTTTCCACCATTATGGCCCCCGTCTATGTAACATCTTTCCACCATTATGGCCCCCGTCTATGGAACATCTTTCCACTATTATGGCCCCCGTCTATGTAACATCCTTCCACCGTTATGGCCCCCGTCTATGTAACATCTTTCCACTATTATGGCCCCCGTCTATGTAACAGCTTTCCACTATTATGGCCCCTGTCTATGTAACATCTTTCCACCATTATGGCCCCCCTCTATGTAACATCCTTCCACCATTATGACCCCCGTCTATGGAACATCTTTCCACTATTATGGCCCCCGTCTATGTAACATCTTTCCACCATTATGGCCCCCCTCTATGTAACATTTTTCCACTATTATGGCCCCCGTCAATGGAACATCTTTCCACCATTGTGGCCCCCGTCTATGGAACATCTTTCCACCATTATGGCCCCCGTCTATGTAACATCTTTCCACCATTATGGCCCCCGTCTATGGAACATCTTTCCACCATTATGGCCCCCGTCTATGGAACATCTTTCCACTATTATAGCCCCCGTCTATGGAACATCTTTCCACTATTATGGCCCCCGTCTATGGAACAACTTTCCACCATTGTGGCCCCCGTCTATGTAACATCCTTCCACCATTATGACCCCCGTCTATGGAACATCTTTCCACCATTGTGGCCCCCGTCTATGTAACATCTTTCCACTATTATGGCCCCCCTCTATGTAACATCTTTCCACCATTATGGCCCCCGTCTATGTAACATCTTTCCACTATTGTGGCCCCCGTCTATGGAACATTTTTCCACCATTATGGCCCCTTTCTATGGAACATCTTTCCACTATTGTGGCCCCCATCTATGTAACATCTTTCCACTATTGTGGCCCCAGTCTCTGTAACATCTTTCCACTATTATGGCCCCGTCTATGGAACATTTTTCCACTATTATGGCCACCGTCTATGGAACATCTTTCCACCATTGTGGCCCCCGTCTATGTAACATGTTGCCGGTGGACCTCAGGGCTGTGGAGAACGTTCATGTTTTTAAGAGCAGGCTTAAGACCCACCTTTTTGATTTGGCTTTTACCTGATATTAATTATTTTATTGAAGTCATTTGTATTTTACTTTTTATCCTATTAGTTATGAAATATTTTATTTATTTATATTTATTTATTTATGGCGAAACATTTGATCTTTTGGAGGTCCCAACATGTTTGGTGGTGGGTCAGGGCACCACAGCTTTCATTTCTATGTTTTTTTTCTAACTCACAGGCAATCAAACACTTTCTAAACTATTACCAAAATATGTTTTTTTGGGGTTTTTTTTAAATATTTGAGCTTTATAACTGCCATTTCGATGAAAGATAAAAGAGTGAGACAAACGTCCTCTGAGCTGTCCACTAGGTGGCGCTTGAATACATTTATTCCTCCTAGCCCACGGGTGTCAAACTCATTTTCATTGAGGGACACAATTCATAGACAATATATCTTACAATAGCTGATAAAAGCAGAAATATGGAAAAAAATAAGGGCATGGTATATTACTAACCAATTCTTCCCAAAGTTAAAGAAAGACAATTTCATATTATTGATGGAATATACCTTACTGGCGATTTTTGAGACAAAAAAAGAACATTATGGTTGACAACTGTTTTATCTGTAATGCTATAGAATATGTGACTCATTCATTTTCGGAATGTGACATTGTTCATTTGTTTTGGGAGGAGATTCAGGGGATAGCTGAAAGATGTCTCCATTTACAGTAGAATATAATACATTTGGTATATTTATAAAAGATAGTAACCTACAAATGCTTGTTAAAATTATGTTGCAAGCTACATTTTTTAGACATACATTTCTGAGACTAAAACCCAGATTTTCACTTTGGTTCGATGATTTCCATTAATTAATCAAGTCGTAGATTAAGCCATTACATTATTGTCTTTATTGGAGGAATTTTAAATGTTTTCATAAATATGTATTTTATATTTAATGTATTTATTTTTATCCTATTGTATTGTCTCCTACTTTATTAACATGTATTGCTCTTATAAAGATGTTTGTTTGAAATATTGTAATACATTGAGGTGCCTCAATGTATCTGTGTATTTTTAATATGTACTGTTTTTAAGTATACAAATATAAATGTACAATGATTCCCCTAGTGATATTATTATTCAACTGCCTTTGTATTTCATTTCATTGTATTTTTTTTATGTACTCCGTTGTAGACTGGCAGCTTAGTCGCCTGAATTTTATTGTACAATTTGCGGTGTTTATTTATTTATTTTTTTACAGAATATTACTGTAAATGGAAAAACGTTACCATTGTTTTTACCGTAATATCTATTTCAAAAAATGTGTTTACAATTTTTTACAGTAAAATGATAGTTATTATATCGTAAAATCCATGGCTGTTTTTGCGACACGTTACTGTAAATGGCAAAACGCTACCATTTTTGTTTTTTCTGGCGACAGAGCGGCCAGTTTTTTGTTGTAAAATCTATGATTGTTGTTTTTTTACGGTGTGTTACTGTAAATGGAAAACCGGTACCACTGAACGATCGGTTTTTTATTGCATAAACTATTGTTGTTTCTGTGATGCATTACTGTAAATGGAAAAACGACGCCATCGTTTTTTAATAACGGTAAAATTCTGACGACTGAGAAGCCATTTTTTGGTATTTTTTACCGTGAAATGTATTGTCATTTTTGCAATGTAAACTTTAATGGATAACTTGCTTGGAAATCATAATTCAATCAGAGATTTATTTTAATTTGAACAAAAAAACGGTTTGTAACAAATGTGGATGTATTTGTTACATTATTAGGAAACATGAAAGTAATAGTGCATTATTGTTACAGATTATAACTACTTTTGCAACCTAAATACATACACATCTTTAACTTAAGACTTAGACAAACTTTAATGATCCACAAGGGAAATTGTTCCACACAGTAGCTCAGTTACAAAGGATGAAAAAGATGGAAAGGACAATGCAGGTATAAAATAGACTAAAAGCAATATAAAATATAACATATATACGTAATATTTACATAATATATGTACCGTATATTATATTATGTTTATATCATGTATACAATATATAACAATGAACAACATTATTATTTATACATAAGTCAAGCAGACATTTGAGTATTTATTTTAAGAAAAAAATACAATGTATTATAATTAATTTTTTGTTACATTATTCAATAATATCGAATAAAAATATATGTAATTGTATGCACTACATGTAAACAGAAAGGAGGAATACATTTACCCAGGAAGAAAAGATAAAGTATTTTATTGATACATATTATTATTAAAATGTTTTCCTTTTTTATTGTAACTGTATCTGTGTACTGTTATTTTATTTTATTATTTTGAGAATTTTCTTTTTGTGTTTCCTTTCTTTTATTTGTAACTGGATGTGTGTATTATTATTTGACTTTAAACTTTCGAAAAGGACCCCAGGAAAACGAGCCTGGAGTTTGTACGCCGGATAATGGGGATCCTCAATAAACAACAAACAACAATAAAATGATGTGGCGAGCCAGAGATGGACCCCGGGCCATTAGGAAACATTCTTCATAAGGTTGTATCCTTAGAACGTGCCAAGGGCCAATATGAAAAAATACTATGCTTTTGGCAAATGGACTTGGGCCTCGCTTTAATCGCCGCCACACATCATTGCATATCTCAGCTCACAATTTCTTCCAATGTCATGTAGTGAAAGAAATGAAAAATCCATTCCTACATACCATCCAGAGTTGCTCATGGCATTGAGGAGGAGTTTGGCATATGGACCTGGGTGGAGGAAACAACTCATGAGTCAATGTGAAGGTACTAACTGTTTTTCAACATTTTTTGAGCCGAGGCACAATTTTTTTAATTGAAAAAATGCGGAGGCAAACCACCAGCAGAAAACATTCAAAAATGAAGCCGATATCGACAGTAAAAAGTCCATCCATCCATCTTCTTCCGCTTATGCGAGGTCGGGTCGCGGGGGCAGCAGCCTAAGTAGGGAAACCCAGACTTCCCTCTCCCCAGCCGCTTCGTCCAGCTCCTCCCGGGGGATCCCGAGGCGTCCCCAGGTCAGCCGGGAGACATAGTCTTCCCAACGTGTCCTGGGTCTTTCCTTGTGGCCTCCTACCGGTCGGACGTGCCCTAAACACCTCCCTAGGGAGGCGTTCGGGTGGCATCCTGACCAGATGCCCGAACCACCTCATCTGGCTCCTCTCCATGTGGAGGAGCAGCAGCTTTACTTTGAGTTCCTCACCCTATCTCTAAGGGAGAGACCCGCCACCCGGCGGAGGAAACTCATTTGGGCCGCTTGTACCCGTGATCTTGTCCTTTCGGTCATAACCCAAAGCTCATGACCATAGGTGAGGATGGGAACGTAGATCGACCGCTAAATTGAGAGCTTTGCCTTCCGGCTCAGCTCCTTCTTCACCACAACGGATCGATACAGCGTCCGCATTACTGAAGACGCCGCACCGATCCGCCTGTCGATCTCACGATCCACTCTCCCTCACTCGTGAACAAGACTCCGAGGTACTTGAACTCCTCCACTTGGGGCAAGATCTCCTCCCCAACCCGGAGATGGCACTCCACCCTTTTCCGGGCGAGAACCATGGACTCGGACTTGAAGGTGCTGATTCCCATCCCAGTCGCTTCACACTCGGCTGCGAACCGATCCAGTGAGAGCTGAAGATCCTGGCCAGATGAAGCCATCAGGACCACATCATCTGCAAAAAGCAGAGACCTAATCCTGCAGCCACCAAACCCGATCCCCTCAACGCCTTGACTGCGCCTAGAAATTCTGTCCATAAAAGTTATGAACAGAATCGGTGACAAAGGGCAGCCTTGGCGGAGTCCAACCCTCACTGGAAACGTGTCCGACTTACTGCCGGCAATGCGGACCAAGCTCTGACACTGATCATACAGGGAGCGGACCGCCACAATCAGACAGTCTGATACCCCATACTCTCTGAGCACTCCCCACAGGACTTCGGGGTACACGGTCGAATGCCTTCTCCAAGTCCACAAAGCACATGTAGACTGGCTGGGCAAACTCCCATGCACCCTCAAGGACCCTGCCGAGAGTATAAAGCTGGTCCACAGTTCCACGACCAGGACAAAAACCAGTAAAAAGTTGTTCTCGCAATTGTTGGATATGTATTCAAACCATAACCAAGCATGCATCACAATAACTCTTGTCTCAAAGTAGGTGTACTGTCACCCCCTGTTACACCACCCCGTGACTTATTTGGGGTTTTCCTGTGTGTAGTGTTTTAGTTCTTGTCTTGCGCTCCTATTTTAGTGGATTTTTTCCTGTTTTGTTGGCATTTTCCTGTAGCAGTTTCATGTCTTCCTTTGAGAGCTATTCCCCGCACCTGCTTTGTTTTAGCAATCTAGAATATTTAGGTTGTGCGGACGCTATCCTTCTCTGTGGGGACATTGTTGATTGTGATGTCATGTTCGGATGTACTTTGTGGACGCCATCTCTGCAAGTCTTTGCTGTCGTCCAGCATTCTGTTTTTATATACTATGCAGCCAGTTCAGTTTTTAGTTTCGTTCTGCATAGCCTTCCCTAAGCTTCAATGCCTTTTCTTAGCGGCACTCGCCTTTACCTTCACACTGCCTCCCGCCGGGATCACGACAAAGCATCGTCGTCGTTCCCGACATCTACAAAGCAGTTCGCTACCTGCTGGCACCTACCGAGTATTACACGGTTAACCTGCCGAGCTCTAGACAGCACCGACACTCAACAACGACACATCATTTGCAGACTATAATTACTGCTTTGCAAAAAATACTTTTAACCCAGCTAAGTTAATTGAATGTATTTGCTATTTCTTCCTGATTTAGTGGTTAGCATCTTAGCTAAACACACACGAAGGGTGACTCTGTGGAAAAGCTTCAGTTCAGTTCAGTTTCAGTTTCAGTTTATGTGGAACATGCATACGACACAATGTCATGCATCATACAATTCCAGTTGTTTCATTAAAGCACGTCCGAAAAGGAGTAGGATATAACTAAATGAAGTATACTTACTACTTTCCACAGTGTACTTCAACATGAGATGACACTTGTGGTAAATAAATAAATACATAAATAAATAAATGAAGTATCCTTACTAGCTTCCACAGTGTACTTCAACATGAGCTGACACGTGTAGTAAATAAATAAATACATAAATAAATAAATGAAGTATACTTACTAGTTTCCACAGTGTACTTCAACATTAACTGACACTTGTGGTAAATAAATAAATACACAAATAAATAAATGAAGGATACTTACTAGTTTCCACAGTGTACTTCAACATGAACTGACACTTGTGGTAAATAAATAAATACATAAATAAAGAAATGAAGTATACTTACTAGTTTCCACAGTGCACTTCAACATTAGCTGACACTTATGGTAAATAAGTACATAAATGAAGTATACTTACTATGTTCCACAGTGTACTTCAACATGCGATGACACTTGTGGTAAATAAATAAATTAAGTATACCTACTAGTTTCCACAGTGTACTTCAATATGAGATGACACTTGTGGTAAATAAATACATAAATGAAGTATACTTACTACGTTCCACAGTGTACTTCAACGTGAGATGACACTTGTGGTAAATAAATAAATAAATGAAGTATACTTACTACGTTCCACAGTGTACTTCAACATGAGATTACACTTGTGGTAAATAAATAAATGAAGTATACCTACTAGTTTCCACAGTGTACTTCAACATGAGATGACCCTTGTGGTAAATAAATAAATGAAGTATACTTACTACGTTCCACAGTGTACTTTAACTTGAGCTGATACTTGTGGTGAATAAATAAATACATAAATAAAGTATACTTACTAGTTTCCACAGTGTACTTCAACATGAGATGACACTTGTGGTAAATAAATAAATAAATAAATGAAGTATACTTCCTACGTTCCACAGAGTACTTCAACGTGAGATGACACTTGTGGTAAATAAATAGATAAATGAAGTATACTTACTAGTTTCCACAGTGTACTTCAACATGAGATGACACTTGTGGTAAATACATAAATAAATGAAGTATACTTACTACGTTCCACAGAGTACTTCAACGTGAGATGACACTTGTGGTAAATAAATAGATAAATGAAGTATACTTACTAGTTTCCACAGTGTACTTCAACATGAGATGACACTTGTGGTAAATACATAAATAAATGAAGTATACTTACTACGTTCCACAGAGTACTTCAACGTGAGATGACACTTGTGGTAAATAAATAGATAAATGAAGTATACTTACTAGTTTCCACAGTGTACTTCAACATGAGATGACACTTGTGGTAAATACATAAATAAATGAAGTATACTTACTACGTTCCACAGAGTACTTCAACGTGAGATGACACTTGTGGTAAATAAATAGATAAATGAAGTATACTTACTAGTTTCCACAGTGTACTTCAACATGAGATGACACTTGTGGTAAATACATAAATAAATGAAGTATACTTACTACGTTCCACAGAGTACTTCAACGTGAGATGACACTTGTGGTAAATAAATAGATAAATGAAGTATACTTACTAGTTTCCACAGTGTACTTCAACATGAGATGACACTTGTGGTAAATACATAAATAAATGAAGTATACTTACTACGTTCCACAGAGTACTTCAACGTGATATGACACTTGTGGTAAATAAATAAATGAAGTATACTTACTAGTTTCCACAGTGTACTTCTACATGAGATGACACTTGTGGTAAATAAATAAATACATAAACGAAGTATACTTACTAGTTTCCACAGTATATTTCAACATGAGACGACACTTGTGGTAAATAAATAAATAAATAAATGAAGTATACTCACTATGGTTCACAGTGTTATTCAACATGAACTGACACTTATGGTGAAAGGGGAACAGACTCGATACAGGTCTTTTTGTTACATTCTTAGCCTCCCTCTCTGGAAATAAGTCGTATCCATAATCTGCCTCTTCTTTGGCCTGGCCCATTGTTGAAGTGTTGTTGAATATTTGGAAATATTGGAATGAAACTTTGTTCCCTGGCTAGGATGGCGTCAGTTAGGATAGCATGCTAGCTAGCAGGAGAGGTCAACGCTGTTCCTCTATGTCACGTGATACTTCTTCTTCTTTGGTTTAAGGCGGTTGACAAGCAACCTTCTGGTGTGCATTAGCGCCACTTACTGACATGGAGTGTGGACCGAGATGGAACCATAGACATGTTATAAAGCAGACGCAGCATTGGCTGCTGTGACGCGGGGAAATTGGGCCGCCATCTTGAAGTGGTGATGAGGAGCCGGCGAGCAGCCTAAACTGACAGTTGACAGGTAGAAAACAAAGATGCTAAACTGACAGCTGACAGGTAGAAAACAAAGATGCTAAACTGACAGTTGACAGGTAGAAAACAAATATGCTAAACTGACAGTTGACAGGTAGAAAACAAAGATGCTAAACTGACAGTTGACAAGTAGAAAACAAATATGCTAAACTGACAGTTGACAGGTAGAAAACAAAGATGCTAAACTGACAGTTGGCAGGTAGAAAGCAAAGATGCTAAACTGACAGTTGACAGGTAGAAAACAAAGATGCTAAACTGACAGTTGACAGGTAGAAAACAAAGATGCTAAACTGACAGTTGACAGGTAGAAAGCAAAGATGGTAAACTGACAGCTGACAGGTAGAAAACAAAGATGCTAAACTGACAGTTGACAGGTAGAAAACAAATATGCTAAACTGACAGTTGACAGGTAGAAAACAAAGATGCTAAACTGACAGTTGACAAGTAGAAAACAAATATGCTAAACTGACAGTTGACAGGTAGAAAACAAAGATGCTAAACTGACAGTTGGCAGGTAGAAAGCAAAGATGCTAAACTGACAGTTGACAGGTAGAAAACAAAGATGCTAAACTGACAGTTGACAGGTAGAAAACAAAGATGCTAAACTGACAGTTGACAGGTAGAAAACAAAGATGCTAAACTGACAAGTTGACAGGTAGAAAACAAAGATGCTAAACTGACAGTTGACAGGTAGAAAACAAAGATGCTAAACTGACAGTTGACAGGTAGAAAACAAATATGCTAAACTGACAGTTGACAGGTAGAAACAAAGATGGTGTTCAGACTTTTCCTGCTCAAATGAGCGGACTGTTGAAAATAGGAATCGAGGGATTACTTTTCACAAGTAAGATTGAACGTTAACGTACTATTGGTTGTATTTTGTGAAAAGAATATTAGCACAGAGTTGAGAAGGAGCAAAGATCTTCAATAGTACTGAAATCGTAGCCGCTAGCAAACAAGAGTATGACCATAATAGAATTGCTTGTCAATGAAATGAATTACATTTAAAAATGTCATACTCGAATAACATAAAGTTGAAATAAATGATGAAGATAAAGATTGTAAAAGCCAACAGGGGTATATAACTATATTGTATATATGTATATATATATCCATATATAACTATATTGTATATAGTTCTCTGCAAACCTATGGTGGCATCATGCCTTCAGTGTGCATATTGTATATAGTTCTATGCAAACCTATGAAATGTTCTATTTTGTCTTCATTATTTTGTCAGAATGCACCAGAATGCTTCATTTGTATGTGAAAATCACAAATACATTTTCTGGAGGAGGATGACCCCCCTACAGGGGGGTCAACTTTCAGCCCCACCTAAAACAAAATTCACCAGCCGCCACTGATTATTATGCATTCTCATTTTTGGCAAAGTATAAGACAATACTTTCTTAACAGTATAATTGTAACCAGGACTAAGTCTTCAAGTAACAATATTCAAATACTAACATTGTTGGGTAAAACAGAATTTGGTTTTATTCTGAATCCAGTGAAAGAGATTGGTGGTTTTAGCTTTAGACTTTCAGGTGTTTTTATATGTTTATGTTTAAATATTTGGCAGACGCTTTTATCCAAATGGACATACATAAAAAATACATATAAAACAATCACTGTAAACATGATCATTTAAGGGAAGAATGTAATAGAAAATATCAATACAATGTGTCAAGACAGAATAAACTCTCTGCTGTAGCAGCAACAGAGATACAGTGTATAAGATATATAGATATCTAATGTATTCATACATTGTTTATGTAGGATATACGCATGTATATATAACCTAATCATACTGTTTCTTCAATTTAAAAATAGGTGAGCATTTTTTCCCCCTTCTCTGGGATTATATTCCCACTTTTGATCTCTGACGTCTGGGTCACTTGTAGCATATAAGAATATTCTATTACTATTGAGCAAACTATGAATAATAAAACATGTGTCATTCATCATAGCTACACATATGACAAAAAAGCACGTGAAAATCAGTGGTATTCAGTGAGGTAAGATGAATTAAATGCGCTGACAGTTCATTGCTCCTGCCAAATGAATTGCACTGAGTGGAGCGGATCACCACTTCAAGATGGCGGCGCCGCGTCTCGTCAGTGCCAGTAGGCAGTAGCGCTCCATGCTGCGTATCCTTAGAAGATCTATCCCATCCATCCATTTTCTACCGCTTATTCCCTTTGGGGTCGCGGGGGGCGCTGGAGCCTATCTCAGCTACAATCGGGCGGAAGGCGGGGTACACCCTGGACAAGTCGCCACCTCATCGCAGGGCCAACACAGATAGACAGACAACATTCACACTCACATTCACACACTAGGGCCAATTTGGTGTTGCCAATCAACTTATCCCCAGGTGCATGTCTTTGGAAGTGGGAGGAAGCCGGAGTTCCCGGAGGGAACCCACGCAGTCACGGGGAGAACATGCAAACTCCACACAGAAGGATCCCGAGCCCGGGATTGAACCCAAGACTACTCAGGACCTTCGTATTGTGAGGCAGATGCACTAACCCCTCTGCCACCGTGAAGCCCTCCTTAGAAGATGTCTATGCTTTATTTGGTAACTTCCGCCCTGCCCCACATCCCGCGCATGCGCGCAGGGGCCGGTGCGCTAATAATCGCCGTTTTTGGCTCAGTAACTAACTAAACGCAGTGGTTGAAGTTCACGGTTAAAAATGAAAACAGAAGAAGAAGCAGATAAATATTGCTATAATCATTTCCGGTGAGTGCGTAACGTTAGTACAAGGTAGGCACGGAAGCAAAACATAGACGGCAGGGCATGTAATTACCCAAGCTCAACAGAAGGGGCGCTGATGCACCACGACATTGGTGGATGTTAATAGAAGAAGTCATCCCCGCGCATGCGTGCTGGGAGACTGCTGTCATGGCTGCTGCACAACAACAACATTAGCGCATTAAAAGCTACAATTTGATACATTTCTGAAGTAAAGATAATAACAACTCAATTCGAATTTGAATCCTCAGCGGGAAAGAGACGGCCTCGAATACAGTAAAAGGTACTGTTTATAGCTGTAGTTACTCGAATTCATTGGCTATTTTTTAAGCGTGATTCTGTGGAAAAGCTTCAGTTTCAGTTTCAGTTTATGTGGAACATGCTTACGACACAATGTCATGCATCACACATTTACAGTTGTTTCATTAAAGCACGTCCGAAAAGGAGTAGGAAGAAGCAGAGCTTATTTAATCCTACCCCTTTTAATACCATAGCAATGTTATCCCATGTCCTTCTTCTCTGTAACAGAACAGTGAATAAATAAATAATAAATATACAAAGCATAAGCATACAAAGCATACAAATATTAAATACATAAATAATCTTTGTCTAACTTAAAAAAAAAAAAGGGGTTCAAGATGTTCATTATAATTCTTGTTCTGCGTACTTTGTGAACACTTGTAGTTTGATTAGTCTTTTAAAGTGAATCATATTGCTGCTTTGTATCATTTCTTTGTTTAAGCCATTCCGTCATTTAATTCCACATACTGATATGCTAAAGGTTTTAAGTGTTGTACGTGCATACAAATGTTTTAAATTAGGTTTTCCTCTAAGGTTTATTTCTCCTATTTTGTTGAGAAGAATTGTTTTAAGAAGCTTATAGTTTGCTTTATACATCATTTTAGATGTTTGCAAATGCACCAAATCGTTGAGTTTCAATAATTGTTATTTAATAAATATGTTCTCTAGATCCAACATTATGTATTATTATAATTGATCTTTTTTGTAACACAGTTAGTGAATGAAGCGCACATTTGTAGTTATTTCCCCATATTTCTGCACAATAACTCAGATATGTAACACTAGTCAGCAGTAGAGAATATGAAGTGATTTTTGGTCTCGAACATGTTTTGCTTGATTCATTATTGACGTGTTTTTTGCTACTTTTCAAGAGATTTCCAATTCATTTTATCATCTATTATTACACCCAAAAAAATTTGTTTTCTTTTACCCTTTTAATATTTACTCTGTCCATTTGTATTTGTGTCAGGTTCAAACACTGATGACTTCTATTAAACAGACAAAGAAACAAGGAATTAAACAGAGAGAGAATTAAGAGTACACCTGTACTTTTGTACAGTCTCCCACCACACTCTGAGGAAAGATTGTACGCCTCCTCTTTTATTTGGACTTTCCCTGATTACATGGCAATAGCTGTTTCTAAAGGAAGGGGGTCGTAAACAGCCACTGCCTTTGGTCACAAAACAGTTCAAAGAAAAAGGTGCCTGGAGGGGGGGGTCAGGCCCTGCTTCCTCTCCGCTTTGTAGATCTCGGGTCAAGACAAAATCTTCTTGTGGATTACAATACATCAAAGAAACCGACACCTTCATGTCGCTTCCCATCCTACCCAGTGGAGTTTTACAAGCCTTTTGCTCGGTAGGATCAAAGACAGCTTTTGTCCTCTCGCCGGGAACCCACGGCAACACAAAGTTTTGTGATAACTTAGATACAATTATTCTGACAATTTGTGTTTGACTTTCTCTTCTACTGTTGCCAAATAGCATTATTTTAGTCTTACTGAGATTCAAAGATAGTCTGTTTTTGTCAAACCATCTATTTAATTTGTTTATTTCTTCTGTTATTATTTGTATTATCTTCTTTGTGTTCTCTCCTTTTGCTTTATTCATTATTGATGTGTTTCTTGCTACTTTATATTGCATATTCTTTACATGAGATTTCCAATTCATTTTATCATCTATTATTACAACCAAAAATGTGTTTTCTTTTAACCCTTTCAATATTTACTCCGTCTATTTGTATTTGTGTTTGACTTTCTCTTCTACTGTTACCAAATAGCATTAGTTTAGTCTTACTGAGATTCAAAGATAGTCTGTTTTTGTCAAACCATCTTTTTAATTTGTTATTATTTGTATCAGCTTCTCTGTGTGTTCTCTCCTGAACAACATAGCCTTGTATAATCGGCAAATAATACTAACTTTTAAGTCCTTTGTAACTTTACAAATGTAATTTATATAGGGATTGAACAATTTTGATCCCTGAGGTACGCCACAAGATATTTTTTAGCTCTGTGGAAGTGTGTTCGCCTATCTTCACGTATTGCTTCCTGTTGGTTGAGTAGCTTCTTATCCAGTTCAAGACAGTAGCTTTCAAAGCGAAAGTACACATTTAAGTGCGTCCTCCTACCCCACCGCAGGGAAAAGCCATGTCTGGTGGGGACAAAGCACTTGGTTTGCAACTCCAGATGCGTCAGAATGCAGAAGACCTGCACAGCTTCATGAAGGATCTGGAGACATGGGAGACGGACATGAAGACGAAAGACGAGCAGTTGAAGAGAAGGGAGCTGGGGGGTGACCAGGTTCGTACTTGCCCTAGATTTTTGCACGTTAAGACGGTTATTACTTGAGTAGTAAGAGCATTTTGTCTTGCTTTCAAAGTCAAACCTCCCACCTGTGCGCAACAAGGACTACAAAGCAAAAATGAGGGTGAAGAAGAGGATGAAGATGGCAAATGGTGACCCCAAGGCCGAACAGACAACCAAAGCACCGATGAGGATAAAAGCGCATGATTACCAATCGTGGGAAAAGTTTGACGTGGTAGCTCATCTTTGAACTAGAAGAGGCAAATCCTGAAGGAATTGCGTGTGAATGCTCCAATGCTGAAGTTGAAGTGAAATGCTGACAGAATGTAGTATGAATGGAAGAATAGTTTGAATGTTGGAATGGTTTGAATGTTGGAAGAGTTTAATTTTCCAGGAAAACCAGAATTTGGTTCGGAACTCGGGAAAGTGTTAGTTTGAATGTCCAGGATGAGTGGGATGTGTTGATGTTGGAATGGTTTGAATAGGTTGGAAAATGTGGGAATTGTGCAACTTTCATTCATTTCGATGGAAAACCTCCTGGAAATTTGGGAATTATGGAAAAAGCGGAATTTATGGAAAATGATTAGGAGTATGAATGTCCTAAATGAGCTAAATTGGGTAGTATTAGAATGTTTAAATTGGGCAAGAAATGTTGAAGTAGTAAATGGTGTTAGGGAAAATCGGGAATTTTTTGGAAAATGGTTAAAAAACTTGAATGTTCTAAATGAGATGAAATAGTCGGTGTTGAAATATTTCAAATCGGTCGAGAAATGTCAAAGTAGTAACATGTTGAATTGAGAAGTGGTTTTACGGAATTCCTGGAATTTCAGGAAAACCGGGAATTTTTCCAGTTCAAAAAACAACTTTGTTTTGATGGTGGAACGGGTGAAATGCGTTGAAAAATGTGGAAGGAGTAGTCACCAGAAGAAAAAAAAGGTGGAAATAGGGCTTTGGAAAAGCAGGAATTCTGGAAATTCCTGGAAAAAAAATTTAACTGAAGAAAAGGGAAGTTGGAATTTCCGGAATGGTGAAATGTGTTGAAGGCGGAATGGTTTGAATAGGTTGGAAAATATGGGAATTGTGCAACTTGGAAAAATGACCCATTCATTTCAATGGGAACCTTCTGGAAATTTGGGAATTATGGGAAAAGCGGAATTTTTGGGAAATGATTAGGAGCATGAATGTCCTAAATGAGCTGAATTGGGTGGTGTTAGAATTGTTTAAATCGAGCAAGAAATGTTGAAGTAGTAAATGGTGTTAGGGAATTCCGGGAAAATCTGGAATTTTTTTGAAAATGGTTAAAAACTTGAATGGTCTAAATGAGTTGAAATAGTCGGTGATATAATTTTTCAAATCGGTCGAGAAATGTTGAGGTAGTAACATGTTGAATTGAGAAATGGTATTACGGAATTCCTGGAATTTCGGGAAAACCGGGAATTTTTCCAGTTCAAAAAACAACTTTGTTTTGACGGTGGAACGGGTGAAATGCGTTGAAATATGTGGAAGGAGTAGTCGCCAGAAAAAAAAGTAGAAATAGGGCTTTGAAAAAGCAGGAATTCTGGAAAATCCTGGAATTTTTTTAGAACTGGGAAAAAGGGAAGTTTGAATTTCCAGAATGGTGGCATGTGTTGAAGGTGGAATGGTTTGAATAGGTTGGAAAATGTGGGAATTGTGCAACTTGGAAAAATGTCCCATTCATTTCAATGGGAACCTCCTGGAAATTTGGGAAATGGGTAAAGCGGAATTGTTTGAAAATGATTAGGAGCATGACTGTCCTAAATGAGCTGAATTGGTTGGTATTAGAATTGTTTAAATCTGGCAAGAAATGTTGAAGTAGTAAATGGTGTTAGGGAATTTCGGGGAAATCAGGAATTTCTTGGAAAATGGTTAAAAACTTGAATGGTCTAAATGAGTTAAAATAGTCGGTGTTGACATTTTTCAAATCAGTCGAGAAATGTTGAAGTAGTAACATGTTGAATTGAGAAATTGTATTACGGAATTCCTGGAATTTCAGGAAAACCGGGAATTTTTCCAGTTCAAAAAACAACTTCGTTTTGACGGTGGAACGGGTGAAATGCGTTGAAAATGTGGAAGGAGTAGTTGCCAGAAAAAAAAGGTGGAACTAGGGCTTTGGAAAAGCAGGAATTCTGGAAAATCCTGGAATTTTTATGAACTGGGAAAAAGGGAAGTTGGAATTTCCAGAATGGTGGAATGTGTTGAAGGTGGAATGGTTTGAATAGGTTGGAAAATGTGGGAATTGTGCAACTTTGAAAAATGTCCCATTCATTTCAATGGGAACCTCCTGGAAATTTGGGGATTATGGGAAAAGTGGAATTTTTGTAAAATGATTAGTAGCATGAATGTCCTAAATGAGCTAAATTGGTTAGTATTAGAATTGTTTAAATCGGGCAAGAAATGTTGAAGTACTAAATGGTGTTAGGGAATTTCGGGAAAATCGGGAATTTTTTGAAAATGGTTAAAAACTTGAATGGTCTAAATGAGTTGAAATAGTCGGTGTTGAAATTTTTCAAATCGGTCGAGAAATGTTGAAGTAGTAACATGTTGAATTGAGAAATGGTATTACGGAATTTGGGAAAACCGGTAATTTTTCAACCTATTCAACACATTCCACCATTCTGGAAATTCAAACTTCCCTTTTTCCCAGTTCAAAAAAAATTCCATGTTTTTCCAGAATTCCTGCTTTTCCACCATTTTTTCTGGTGACTACTCCTTCCACATTTTTCAACGCATTTCACCTGTTCCACCGTCAAAACAAAGTTGTTTTTTGAACTGGAAAAATTCCCGGTTTTCCCGAAAATTCCAGGAATTCCGTAATACCATTTCTCAATTCAACATGTTACTACTTCAACATTTCTCGACCGATTTGAAAAATGTCAACACCGACTATTTTAACTCATTTAGACCATTCAAGTTGTTAACCATTTTCAAACAAATTCCTGATTTTCCCGAAATTCCCTAACACCATTTACTACTTCAACATTTCTTGCCAGATTTAAACAATTCTAATACCAACCAATTCAGCTCATTTAGGACATTCATGCTCCTAATCATTTTCAAAAATTTCCGCATTTCCCATAATTCCCAAATTTCCAGGAGGTTCCCATTGAAATGAATGGGACATTTTTCCAAGTTACACAAATCCCACATTTTCCAACCTATTCAAACCATTCCACCATTCTGGAAATTCAAACTTCCCTTTTTCCCAGTTTCAAAAAATCCCAGGATTTTCCAGGATTCCTGCTTTTGCAAAGCCCTATTTCCACCTTTTTTTTCCTGGGGACTACTCCTTCCACAGTTTTCAACGCATTTCACCTGTTCCACCGTCAAAACTAAGTTGTTTTTTGAACTGGAAAAATTCCCGGTTTTCTCGAAATTCCAGGAATTCCTTAATACCATTTCTCAATTCAACATGTTGCTACTTCAACATTTCTCGACCGATTTGAAAAATTTCAACACCGACTATTTTAACTCATTTAGACCATTCAAGTTGTTAACCATTTTCAAAAAACAACTTAGTTTTGACGGTGGAAGGAGTGAAATGCGTTGAAAAATGTGGAATGAGTAGTCAAAAAATGGGTGGAAATAGGGCTTTGGAAAAGCAGGAATTCTGGGAAATCCTAGATTTTTTTTTGAACTGGGAAAAAGGGAAGTTGGAATTTTCAGAATGGTGGTATGTGTTGAATAGGTTGAAAAATGTGGAAAGGGTTTGAAAAATGGCCAATTCATTTTAAATGGGAAAAATGTTCCGGAAAACCTGGAATTCTGGGAAATCTGGGAATTTTTGGAATTTGTCAAGGGAAAACATGCGATTCCAGAATAGGCTGAACAGCTTGAAGTTGGGACGCTTTAAATCGGGTGAAAAATGTGGAATAAGTAGTCGCCAAAAAAAAAGGTGGAAATAGGGCTTTGGAAAAGCAGGAATTCTGGAAAATCCTGGAATTTTTTTGAACTGGGAAAAAGGGACGTTTGAATTTCCAGAATGGTGGCATGTGTTGAAGGTGGAATGGTTTGAATAGGTTGAAAAATGTGGAAATGGTGAACATTTGAAAAGTGGCCAATTCATTTTGAATGGGAAAAATGTCCCGGAAAACCTGGAATTATGGGAAATCTGGGAATTTTTGGAATTTGTCAAGGGAAAACATGCAATTCCAGAATAGGCTGAACAGTTTGAAGTTGGAACGCTTTGAATCGGGTGAAAAATGTGGAAGGCAGAACGCGCCAAAATCTGCAGAATAACAATAATAATAAATTGAATAAATAGATGAATTTTGGTGTATAAAAGCATATGAGTGAATGTTTTGGAGCATTCACACAATTAAAGAGCAGGTGAGTACAGAAGTAACAGGTGTTCTCTGCATGGCAGGACAAGGCTCTGGCAGAGGTGGACAAGGAGGAGAACCAATCAGACGCTGAGGGCGTCGCGTGTGATCAGGAGAGAGCTTTAGCTGAGAAGGAAAAGGTCATTTTTCCATACGACGTCGTGCAATATAACAACATTAATGAACCACTTCTTTGGTTTTGTTAGGGTAACACCTTTTTCAAAGAGGGTAAATACGACGACGCTGTAGAGTGTTACACCAGAGGAATGAGTGCGGATCCGTGCAATCCAGTTCTTCCTACAAACCGAGCCACCAGCTTCTTCAGACTCAAAAAGTAAGCCGTACATTACCGTTTTTTTTTATGTTTCCATACATTTGTAACAAAGGGAACAAAAGTGTTAGCAACTGCTTTGTATGTATCATGTTGTATGCATGCATGTGTGATGTATCATGTTGTATGCATGCATGTGTGATGTATCATGTTGTATGCATGCATGTGTGATGTATCATGTTGTATGCATGCATGTGTGATGTATCATGTTGTATACATGCATGTGTGATGTATCATGTTGTATGTGTGATGCATCATGTAGTATGCATGCATGTGTGATGTATCATGTAATATGCATGCATGTGTGATGTATCATGTTGTTTGCATGCATGTGTGATGTATCATGTTGTATGCATGCATGTGTGATGCATCATGTTGTATGCATGCATGTGTGATGTATCATGTTGTATGCATGCATGTGTGATGCATCATGTATGCATGCATGTGTGATGTATCATGTTGTATGCATGCATGTGTGATGTATCATGTTGTATGCATGCATGTGTGATGTATCATGTTGTATACATGCATGTGTGATGCATCATGTTGTATGCATGCATGTGTGATGTATCATGTTGTATGCATGCATGTGTGATGTATCATGTTGTATGCATCCATGTGTGATGTATCATGTTGTATGCATGCATGTGTGATGCATCATGTATGCATGCATGTGTGATGTATCATGTTGTATGCATGCATGTGTGATGTATCATGTTGTATGCATGCATGTGTGATGTATCATGTTGTATGCATGCATGTGTGATGTATCATGTTGTATGCATGCATGTGTGATGCATCATGTTGTATGCATGCATGTGTGATGTATCATGTTGTATGCATGCATGTGTGATGTATCATGTTGTATGCATGCATGTGTGATGCATCATGTTGTATGCATGCATGTGTGATGTATCATGTTGTATGCATGCATGTGTGATGCATCATGTATGCATGCATGTGTGATGTATCATGTTGTATGCATGCATGTGTGATGTATCATGTTGTATGCATGCATGTGTGATGTATCATGTTGTATACATGCATGTGTGATGCATCATGTTGTATGCATGCATGTGTGATGTATCATGTTGTATGCATGCATGTGTGATGTATCATGTTGTATGCATCCATGTGTGATGTATCATGTTGTATGCATGCATGTGTGATGTATCATGTTGTATGCATGCATGTGTGATGTATCATGTTGTATGCATGCATGTGTGATGTATCATGTTGTATGCATGCATGTGTGATGCATCATGTTGTATGCATGCATGTGTGATGCATCATGTAGTATGCATGCATGTGTGATGTATCATGTTGTATGCATGCATGTGTGATGTATCATGTTGTATGCATGCATGTGTGATGTATCATGTTGTATGCATGCATGTGTGATGTATCATGTTGTATGCATGCATGTGTGATGCATCATGTTGTATGCATGCATGTGTGATGCATCATGTTGTATGCATGCATGTGTGATGCATCATGTTGTATGCATGCATGTGTGATGTATCATGTTGTATGCATGCATGTGTGATGTACCATGTTGTATGCATGCATGTGTGATGTATCATGTTGTATGCATGCATGTGTGATGTATCATGTTGTATGCATGCATGTGTGATGCATCATGTTGTATGCATGCATGTGTGATGTATCATGTTGTATGCATGCATGTGTGATGCATCATGTAGTATGCATGCATGTGTGATGTATCATGTTGTATGCATGCATGTGTGATGTATCATGTTGTATGCATGCATGTGTGATGTATCATGTTGTATGCATGCATGTGTGATGCATCATGTAGTATGCATGCATGTGTGATGTATCGTGTTGTATGCATGCATGTGTGATGTATCATGTTGTATGCATGCATGTGTGATGTATCATGTTGTATGCATGCATGTGTGATGCATCATGTTGTATGCATGCATGTGTGATGTATCATGTTGTATGCATGCATGTGTGATGTATCATGTTGTATGCATGCATGTGTGATGCATCATGTTGTATGCGAAGTGAAGTATATTTATATAGCGCTTTTCTCAAGTGTCTCAAAGCGCTTTACATAGTGAAAGCCAATATCTAAGTTCCATTTAAAGCAGTGTGGGTGGCACTGGGAGCAGGTGAGTAAAATGTCTTGCCCAAGGACACAACGACAGTGACTAGGATGGCAGAAGCGGGGATCGAACCTGGAACCCTCAAGTTGCTGGCTCGGCCACTCTACCAAGCGAGCTATACCGCCCCACTACTGTATCTTTGTATTTCTTTACACATCACATCAGGGGCTAGTCCATTAAGACACTTAAAAATTGCTTTTAAAAATGAGAAATGCATAAAATTATCAAAACTCATCATGTTCTGGAGCCTTTCTTCACGCTGTGGTAATGCACACTCCCTGGGCTTGTGGTGGCGGATCTGCGCTCTCGGTAAATACTTGATTACTGAATTAATGCATGACACAATATACTCTACACCTCTTTCACTTTTGATATGCACGTCTAAAGTGCATCACAGATTATTTCTGAAAAGTGCCAAATCCGCATTTGTTACAGGCTTCCACAAATAAATATATACAGTGGTGGTCAAAAGTGTACATACACTTGTAAAGAACATCATGTCATGGCTGTCTGGAGTTTACAATCATTTCTACAACTCTTATTTTTTTGTGATGTAGTGATTGGAGCACATACTTGTTGGTCACAAAAAACATTCATGAAGTTTGCTTCTTTTATGAATTTATTATGGCTCTACTGAAAATGTGAGGGTCAAAAGTATACATACAGCAATGTTAATATTTGCTTACATGTCCCTTGGCAAGTTTACCTGCAATAAGGCGCTTTTGGTAGCCATCCACAAGCTTCTGCTTGACCACTTGACCACTAAATTGCGGCAGTTCAGCTAAATGTGTTGCTTTTCTGACATTGACTTGTTTCTTCAGCATTGTCCACACCTTTAAGTAAGGACTTTGGGAAGGCCATTCTAAAACCTTCATTCTAGCCTGATTTAGCCATTCCTTTACCACTTTTCACGTGTGTTTGGGGTCATTGTCCTGTTGGAACACCCAACTGCGCCCAAGACCCAACCTCCGGGCTGATGATTTTAGCTTGTCCTGAACAATTTGGAGCTAATCCTCCTTTTTCATTGTCCCATTTAAAGCAGCAGTTCCATTGGCAGCAAAACAGGCCCAGAGCATAATACTACCGACAGTAGGGATGGTGTTCCTGGGATTAAAGGCCTCACCTTTTCTCCTCCAAACATATTGCTGGGTATTGTGGCCAAACAGCTCCATTTTTGTTTCATCTGACTACAAAACTTTCCTCCAGAAGGTCTTATCTTTGTCCATGTGATGTCAGATGAAACAAAAATGGAGCTGTTTGGCCACAATACCCAGCAATATGTTTGGAGGAGAAAAGGTGAGGCCTTTAATCCCAGGAACACCATACCTACCGTCAAGCATGGTGGTGGTAGTATTATGCTCTGGGCCTGTTTTGCTGCCAATGGAACTGCTGCTTTAAATGGGACAATGAAAAAGGAGGATTAGCTCCAAATTGTTCAGGACAAGCTAAAATCATCAGCCCCGAGGTTGGGTCTTGGGCGCAGTTGGGTGTTCCAACAGGACAATGACCCCAAACACAGGTCAAAAGTGGTAAAAGAATGGCTAAATCAGGCTAGAATGAAGGTTTTAGAATGGCCTTCCCAAAGTCCTGACTTAAAGGTGTGGACAATGCTGAAGAAACAAGTCCATGTCAACACATTTAGCTGAACTGCAGCAATTTAGTGGTCAAGTGGTCAAGCAGAAGCTTGTGGATGGCTACCAAAAAACGCCTTATTGCAGGTAAACTTGCCAAGGGACATGTAAGCAAATATTAACATTGCTGTATGTATACTTTTGACCCTCACATTTTCAGTAGACCAATAATAAATTCATAAAAGAAGCAAACCTCATGAATGTTTTTTGTGACCAACAAGTATGTGCTCCAATCACTACATCACAAAAAAATAAGAGTTGTATAAATGATTGTAAAGTCAAGACAGCCATGACATGATGTTCTTTACAAGTGTATGTACACTTTAAACCAGGACTGTACATAGGAAACACTTCTTCCTCGGCGCTGACTCACAGGCTGAGAATTGACATGGTTTGCTGAGGAAAGTCTTTTACAGTATTCACTACCTAAAAAAGCAGGTATCGATGTATTTTTTGCGTGTTGGTATTGACTTGGTATGGACGTGTTTGACAGCCGCATTGTGTCATTGGTCAGGTACGCTGTGGCTGAGTCGGACTGCAACTTGGCCATCGCTCTAGACGGCAACTACTTCAAGGCGTACGCACGGCGAGGAGCGGCACGTTTGGCGCTGCAGAACTACGACGGCGCATTAGAAGGTGCGTGCCCGCTGCAATGATGACCACGTTGTCAGATTCCCGTGTGTAATCGTGTGATGTCATTTGTTCACGTGCAGATTACCAGACGGTCCTCAAGCTCGACGCCGACAACCTGGAAGCACAAAATGAAGTGAAGAAAATCAAACTGGTGATTTTTTTTGTTTTCTTGTTACTTTATTGGAATGATTTAATGAAATTATACAATATCTTATCCTTTAACATTGCCCCTTTTTTTAAAGAAATAAACTATAATTACAGTGAATGTCATATATAAAAAAATATAATTTTATAAAAAATATATTAAAATAAATAATTAAGTACAGGAAAAAAGATAGTAAAACAAAAAAGACATCTCTATATTCTACAGATAATCTTATCAGTTTATCCTATATAAATATATATGTATTTATATATATGTATTTGTATCTCTTTATATATTATATATATGTTTCTATATATAGTATATATATACTGTGTGTGTGGATGTGTGTGTGTATATACTGTGTATATATATATATATATATATATATATATATATATATATATATATATACATATAAATACATATATATATGTATGTGTATATATATACATAACGTGGGTGTGTGTATATATATATATATATATATAATTTGTGTATATATATCTGTGTGTGTGTGTGTATATATAATTTGTGTGTATATATATATACTGTATATATCTGTGTGTGTGTATATATATGTAATTTGTGTGTATGTATATTTATATATATCTGTGTGTGTGTATGTATATATATATATATATATATATATCTGTGTGTGTGTGTATATGTATATATATGTATAATTTGTATGTATATATGTATGTGTGTGTGTAAATATATATAATTTGTGTACATATATATCTGTTTGTTTATGTAATTTGTGTGTATATACAAATTACATATTTACACACAAACATATATATATATATATGTGTGTGTGTGTATATTTGTGTATATATATTTATTTATATATATATATATATATATATATATATATATATATATATATATATATATATATATATATATATATATATATATATATATATGTCTGTGTGTATATATATATGTATATAATGTATATATATAATTTGTGTGTATGTATGTATATATATGTTTGTGTGTAAATATGTAATTTGTGTATATATGTATATATTTGGGGCGGCATGGCGTAGTGGGTAGAGCAACCGTGCCAGAAACCTGAGGGTTGCAGGTTCGCTCCCCGCCTCTTACCATCCAAAAATCGCTGCCGTTGTGTCCTTGGGCGGGACACTTCACCCTTTGCCCCCGGTGCCACTCACACCGGTGAATTGAATGATGAATGATAGGTGGTGGTCGGAGGGGCCGTTGGCGCAAATTGCAGCCACGCTTCCGTCAGTCTACCCCAGGGCAGCTGTGGCTATGAAAGTAGCTTACCACCACCAGGTGTGAATAAATGATGGGTTCTACTTGTAAAGCGACTTTGGGTACTTAGAAAAGCGCTATATAAATCCCAGTTATTATTATTATTATATGTATGTCTGTGTGTGTATATATATATATGTATAATTTGTGTGTATATATATATATATATATGTATATACTGTATATATATAATTTGTGTATATATATGTATGTTTGTGTGTATATATATATATATATTTGTGTGTAAATATGTAATTTGTGTGTAAATATGTAATTTGTGTGTATATATATATATATACATATATGTATATATATATATATGTATGTCTGTGTGTATATATAATTTGTATATATATATATATATATATATATATATATATATATATATATATATATATATATATATATATATATATATATATATATATATATATATAGTGACGTGCAGTCAGGGGAGGCAGGTGAGGCGGGGCCTCACATGCCATCATGGAAAGAAAAAAAATGTAAAAAGAAAAAAAAAATTGTTATATGTATCCAGTGATTATACTATAAAGTTATTTTACATTTAACTTCACGAGTTTTAGATTATTTTTATTCAAAATCGCTGAATTTTCACATTTATATACTGAGAAGAGACTTGCGGTGAGTCAGCAGCCAGTTGAGCCTCGCCATGGATCGCGCAATGACTCGGCTAACTGCTGGCCTGCTGTGCAGTGAGACCGTATTGCTATATGAATTATATTATACATTTCCATAGTTTAGTTAGCTGAGGTATATAATGTACAGTGTATTTTGTCAACAACTGTATGTGTGTAACGTATTTCTTGTGCTGAGCAATCATAAAACGGTTGCGAAGACGCATTGGGTGAGGCTCGCAGTAATCCCGCCTCCTAGTGGTAGAGGGTGCTAGTGATCCCAGAGATCATTCTTGCGACTACTTGGCTGCAGAAGAAGTGACAACAAGCAGCAACAGTTAGCGATCATTTATTTTTTCCTCTTGCCTGGACTTTTAACATGGAGGATTACATATCTAAAATAAAACAGTTTTCTAAACTGGACTTTCACTGGAAGCAGGAGGTAATAATTAAAGGAAGATCTCCATCGAGACAGAGAGACTTTTAAAACTGAAGAAAGATAAGGAAGACTTCTATAAACAAGTTATCGATGCTATTGTTCAGAAGGAGCGGCGCATGGACTTCATTTATAAGTAAGGTAAGACCATAATAACGTTTTTTTTATTAAATGTGCTTTTTTGTGTGCTACAGTTTGTATGTGTAAAGTTAAAGTTAAGTTAAAATACCAATGATTGTCACACACACACTAGGTGTGGTGAAATGACCCATCCCCTTGATCACCCCCTGGGAGGTGAGGGGAGCAGTGGGCAGCAGCGGCGCCACGCCCGGGAATCATTTTTGGTGATTTAACCCCCAATTCCAAGCCTTGATGCTGAGTGCCAAGCAGGGAAGAATGCTTTTAAACATAACCCGTTAACTGCTGCCAATCAAATGGTGAATAAGATACTCTTTAGGGTTCATATGTTTGTAAATCTGACTGTGATGAAGTCAGTGCCTCACCAGCCATCAACCTCACCGCACGTCACTGGTATATATATATATCTATATGTGTGTGTGTATATATATGTATATATAAACATACTGTATGCAATAATGATCTACATTGTATTCATATACTGTCAACTTTATCAATGATTATTCATCCATCCATTTTCTACCGCTTGTCGGAAATCTTCTAGATATACCTTACTGTGTCAATTTTATCTCTAATACTAATGTTAATTTTTGATTTTCATTTATGATAATAATTGCATAAAAGACACCATCTGCATTTCATCAGTTTTTTGTTTTCTTTGTCAGCTTCTTGGATGTCAAGAGCCAGTCGCAGCGAGTGAGGAAACGTCCCTTCCGGAAGATCCCACTTTGGACCAGGAGCAGCAAAAACTCCTGGGGGAGCAGCAGAGGCGACAGGAAGCGGTTGTCCAAAAAGACCGAGTAAGATCTCCTGACCAGACCAAGGACACGGTGGTGTGCAGAGTGTACTAGTGCGCTGTCTTCCAGGGTAACGCTTACTTCAAAGAGGGCAAGTACGAAGCGGCCGTGGAGTGTTACAGCCGAGGCATGGAGGCGGACAACTTCAACGTGCTGCTGCCCGCCAACAGAGCCATGGCCTTCCTCAAGATGGAGAAGTAGTTACATTGCCACCGCTCATTCATGATGTGAACGCACATGAACCAAACATTACTTTCTTATAGATTCAAGGAGGCTGAAGAAGACTGCACCAAGGCCATCACTTTGGACAAGACTTACTCCAAGGCCTTGGCGCGCCGAGCCATGGCACGAGTGGCGTTGGGGAAGCCGGAGGAGGCCAAGCAAGGTGCGCTCAACACTGCCCTCTACAGGCAACAACTCCCATTATGTCAATGTTGACAATTGCTGCACAAAAATGCAGATTTTCAGGAGGTGTTGAAGCTGGAACCGGGGAACAAGCAGGCCTTGAACGAGCTCCAGAAACTCCAATTTGTAAGTCTGAAGATGTGAGCTCTGGTAGTGAAAGTGTTATCCCTTTTTTATATCAACGATATTTACATGTTACGAATCTGCATGTTATGTATCGACATGTTACGTATCTACATGTCATGTATCTACATGTTACGTATCTACATGTTACGAATCTACATGTTATGTATCGGCATGTTACGTATCTACATGTTATGTATATACATGTTACGTATCTACATGTTACGAATCTACATGTTATGTATCGACATGTTGCGTATCTACATGTTACGTATCTACATGTTCTACATGTTATGTATATACCGGTAGATGTTGTGTATTTACATGTTGCGAATCTACATGTTATGTATTGACATTTTACGTATCGACATGTTATGTATCTACATGTTATGTATCTACGAATCTACATGTTAACAGAAACAAAAAGTTGTTGTGCAGGACAAACACGGATATTTGGTATATTTGATATTTGTTAGCATCCAGAAAATATCCTTCATAGTATTAATAAAGTAGATGAATACATCTCAACAGCATATACTGAATCTTGATATCACTAGCAAACATTGCTGAACAACAGGGACATATACGGCTAAATGATAATAATAACAACTGCAGACATGAATTGTAGTGAGACTAATAATTGTAGCAGGAAATCAACTGCAAACTAACTTTTTCTCATTAGTGTCACGATCACAGCAGCACTCGTTATGTCAATCAAATACTTTACTTAGCGACGCACCAATAAGTCCAACTTTGACTTTCACGGATTAATGTTCAATTTGTGGACCGCTCAGATGTAAAGACATGATGCCTCCAATATTTTCTTCTTTAAAGACCCTAAGTGGCAAGTGAAGTGAGGTGATGATAAATGGTTTAAATCTTTAAAAAAATATATTTTTCTTAAGAGTGTAAAAATCCACTCCGTCCTTTTTGACTTTTTTGTTCATGGTCGCTTTTATATTTGCCTCTAAACCTATCAAAATAAGCACTGATTCAGGTAAATAAAGAGTAGCTTAATGGGGCTTAGACCATCGCCTGAATTGGTATCGGCCCTGAAAAAAAACATACTGTGGTGATTATTTTATATAATATTTATGTATTCATTTGATAGGGAAATCATAATACAGGTGATGAGAAAACAGACACTTTTTTTTTGTATTAAAACATTTTTTTTTTTTTTATTAAACATATTGGTATTATTAAATAGGTGTATAATTGTTTGTTGTCAAATGTTAAGGTGGTATTATTAAATAGATGTATAATTGTTTGTTGTCAAATGTTAAGGTGGTATTATTAAATAGGTGTATAATTGTTTGTTGTCAAATGTTAAGGTGGTATTATTAAATAGGTGTAAAATTGTTTAGTTGTCAAATGTTAAGGTGGTATTATTAAATAGGTGTATAATTGTTTGCTTGTCAAATGTTAAGGTGGTATTATTAAATAGGTGTATAATTGTTTGCTTGTCAAATGTTAAGGTGGTATTATTAAATAGGTGTATAATTGTTTGGTTGTCAAATGTTAAGGTGGTATTATTAAATAGGTGTATAATTGTTTGGTTGTCAAATGTTAAGGTGGTATTATTAAATAGGTGTATAATTGTTTGGTTGTCAAATGTTAAGGTGGTATTAGTAAATAGGTGTATAATTGTTTGGTTGTCAAATGTTAAGGTGGTATTATTAAATAGGTGTATAATTGTTTGGTTGTCAAATGTTAAGGTGGTATTATTAAATAGGTGTAAAATTGTTTGGTTGTCAAATGTTAAGGTGGTATTATTAAATAGGTGTATAATTGTTTGGTTGTCAAATGTTAAGGTGGTATTATTAAATAGGTGTATAATTGTTTGGTTGTCAAATGTTAAGGTGGTATTATTAAATAGGTGTATAATTGTTTGTTGTCAAATGTTAAGGTGGTGTTATTAAATAGGTGTATAATTGTTTGTTGTCAAATGTTAAGGTGGTATTATTAAATAGGTGTAAAATTGTTTGGTTGTCAAATGTTAAGGTGGTATTATTAAATAGATGTATAATTGTTTGGTTATCAAATGTTAAGGTGGTATTATTAAATAGGTGTATAATTGTTTGGTTGTCAAATGTTAAGGTGGTATTATTAAATAGGTGTATAATTGTTTGGTTGTCAAATGTTAAGGTGGTATTATTAAATAGGTGTATAATTGTTTGCTTGTCAAATGTTAAGGTGGTATTATTAAATAGGTGTATAATTGTTTGCTTGTCAAATGTTAAGGTGGTATTATTAAATAGGTGTAAAATTGTTTGGTTGTCAAATGTTAAGGTGGTATTATTAAATAGGTGTATAATTGTTTGGTTGTCAAATGTTAAGGTGGTATTATTAAATAGGTGTATAATTGTTTGCTTGTCAAATGTTAAGGTGGTATTATTAAAAAGATGTATAATTGTTTGGTTGTCAAATGTTAAGGTGGTATTATTAAATAGGTGTATAATTGTTTGTTGTCAAATGTTAAGGTAGTATTATTAAATAGGTGTATAATTGTTGTCAAATGTTAAGGTAGTATTATTAAATAGGTGTATAATTGTTGTCAAATGTTAAGGTGGTATTATTAAATAGGTGTATAATTGTTTGGTTGTCAAATGTTAAGGTGGTATTATTAAATAGATGTATAATTGTTTGGTTGTCAGATGTTAAGGTGGTATTATTAAATAGGTGTATAATTGTTTGGTTGTCAAATGTTAAGGTGGTATTATTAAATAGGTGTATAATTGTTTGTTGTCAAATGTTAAGGTGGTATTATTAAATAGGTGTATAATTGGGGGTAGCCCTGTGGTGATTATTTAGTAGGCGAGAGTGATAATGTGTTAATCCAGCTATTTACCGTCCATTCCATGTTCAACAAAATGATTACCTGCGCATTAATACCAGTGTTTTTGTGGTGTGGTGTCAGGATAGCGTTCCCGACGGCTTTCTGCAAACATCCGGCCACAGGAGAACGGTGCAGCCCGTAGACAAAGCAGCTCATCTGCGATCCACAGTGAGTCAACCATCTTGTATTCACCCCGTTGTGCACCTTTTCACACGTCACTTCTAATTGTGCTCAGAAACCTTTGAGGAGGATGGACATAGAGGAGGTCAGTGGTAAGGTGGCGGTACCCCAAGTGCAGTCAGGCGGGCCACAGGAGGCGGCGAGGGACCCCGAGGGCGGTTCTGGCTCTGTGACAGACACCCAAAACCCGTCAGTTGAACAAGTTTCATGATATTTGAAAGCCCAATCATGCTATTGTTGAAATGAAATGTCTGTTTTGTCATTAAGAGAGCTGACAAGCACACAAAGCGAAGAGGAAACTGTCCATCCTCCGCCCGTCCCGCTGCCTCCTCCAGCCTGCAGAAGTTTTCAGTTCGAAGCCGACCTCCGCACGATTGGGAACCAGCCGGAAGTGGTTTACAGATACTTGAAGGTAGGGCTGGGCGACATGACCTTTTATTAATATGTGGATATGTTTAGGTCATGTCACCATACACCATATATATGTGGATATGTTTAGTCCATGTCACGATACACCATATATATGTGGATATGTTTAGTCCATGTCACCATACACCATATATATGTGGATATGTTTAGTCCATGTCACCATACACCATATATATGTGGATATGTTTAGTCCATGTCACCATACACCATATATATGTGGATATGTTTAGTCCATGTCACGATACACCATATATATGTGGATATGTTTAGTCCATGTCACCATACACCATATATATGTGGATATGTTTAGTCCATGTCACCATACACCATATATATGTGGATATGTTTAGTCCATGTCACCATACACCATATATATGTGGATATGTTTAGTCCATGTCACCATACACCATATATATGTGGATATGTTTAGTCCATGTCACCATACACCAGAGGTGGGACCAAGTCATTGCTTTGCAAGTCACAAGTAAGTCTCAAGTCTTTACCCTCAAGTCTCGAGTCAAGTCCCGAGTCAAGACAGGGCAAGTCCGAGTCAAGTCCAAAGTCAAGACTGGAAAGTCTCAAGTCAAGTCCCAAGTCCTGCATTTTGAGTTTCGAGTCCTTTCAAGTCATTTAACCACAGACTAATATATTTACACAGATTGTGTATGCTTTTAAAACGCTGTATTTATTTATTAAAACAAGTGCATTTGAAATTGCAGGGAAAAAGATAGTGCTGACATTGCACTTCAAAATAGCACTATTAACCAGTAATTTTAAACATGTAACTCATTCCTTTACAGAATAAACACATTTGAAAAAAAACAAGTGCAACTGTACTTATTTGCACAAAAGTGTTAACATTGTATTTCCATGGCATATTGCATTGTAACTAGTTCCACAGCAGTTTCTATCCTGTTCTTACCTTATCTCATTGATCTCATCTCATACTGTATGTGTGTTTATGTGTGCGTACACATGAAAAACATAACAAATATATGAACATAACAATGAACAGAGTTGTACTTTTTAGATGTCAGGACCCTATGCAATATGTACACATACTCTTAATATAGTATACATTTTAACTGACCTTTATTTGACTGTTTGTCTTTTTGTAGGTGGCTAAAATACGCGGTGCTGCTGACTGCCGTCTAACGTTACGTTACTGTGTGTGATACATTGACTAACGTAACGTTATGTATAGGTACCTCATGAAACCCTGCTTAAAAAAAAATCACTTGACAAAAAGTATGAATAAGGTAGCAAACTGCAGTGGACGCAACAGATTGCCGTGTTTGCAATGACGTTATAACCATAGACATCTTTTAAGTAGACGCAGCATTGGTTGCTGTGACCTGAGCAATTTGGCCGCCATCTTGAAGTGCTGATGAGGAGCCGGCGAGCAGCCTAAACTGACAGTTGACAGGTAGAAAACAAAGATGGTGTTCAGCGTTTTCCTGCTCAAATGAGCGGACTGTTGAAAATAGGAATCGGGGGATTACTTTTCACAAGTGAGATTTAACATTAACGTACTATTGGTTGTATTTTATGAAAATAATATTACCACAGAGTTGAGAAGGATCAAAGATCTTCAATATTTGTATGTGAAAATCACAAAGAAATCTTCTGTGGGAGGATGACGCCCCTACAGGGGTTTGCTTTACAAACTTTCAGCCCCACCTAAAACAAAATTCACCAGCCGCCACTGATTATGATGCATTCTCATTTTAGGCAAAGTATAAGACAATACTTTCTTAACAGTATAATTGTAATCAGGAATCAGTCTTCAAGTAACAATATTCAAATACTAACATTGTTGGGTAAAACAGAATTTGGTTTTATTCTGAATCCAGTGAAACAGATTGGTGGTTTTAGCTGATATGAAGACTTTCAGATGTTTATATATGTTTAAGTATTTGGCAGACGCTTTTATCCAAAGCGACTTACATAAAATAATACATATAAAACAATCACTGCAAACATTATCATTTAAGGGAAGAATGTAATAGAAAATATCAATACAAAGTGTCAAGACAGAATAAACTCTCTGCTGCTGAAGCAACAGAGATACAGTCTATGGTCCCTAAGATATATAGATATCTAATGTATTCATACATTGTTTATGTAGGATACACACATATGTATATATAACCTAATCATATTGTTTCTTCAATTTAAAAATAGATTACCGTTTTTTTCCCCCTTCTCTGGGATTATATTCCCAGTTTTGATCTCGGACGTCTGGTCACTTATAGCGTATAAGAATATTATATTACTGTTAAGCAAATTATGAATAATAAAACACGCCAAAACATGTGTCTGTTATCATAGCTACACGTGTGACAAAAAAGGGGTGAAAATCAGTGGTATTCAGTGAGGTAAGATGAATTAAATGCACTGACAGTTCATTGCTCCTGCCAAATGAATTGCACTGAGTGGAGCGGATCACCACTCCAAGATGGCGGCCACGCGCCTCGTCTGTGCCAGTAGGCAGTAGCGCTCTATGCTGCGTCTACTTATAAGATGTCTATGGTTATAACGTTAGCAGTGAGTTTGCAGCCTCACTGATTTAACTACACAGCAAATAAAAGTCACGTTACTTAGCCAATAAACGTTATCTTACATTCAAAACTTACCCTTCTTTGTGCAACTTCAAATGTCGAACGAAGTTGGAAGTTGTTGCGTCTCCGTCTGTAATATTCGAACTGCGTGATTTGCATACCGCAATTCGTTTTTTGTTGACCAAGTCGTAGTTTTTATACCCGAACGAAACCAACTTTAACATAATTGTTTCTCACTGGCACGTTGTTGGACAACTCTTGTTCATTGGTTGTACTGCAATTTGATTGGATGAATGCTGCGTGATGAAAACAACGTAAATCTAATTTGATTGGCTGTTGTACTGACAGCACACCAGCTGATAGGAACAACACGCTGATAGACAGACGAAGAAAATGAAAAATACGGAGCGCTCCCAAATAACTTTTTAAGCTTTGGATTTTGGGGAAAGTGGCAAGTCATGTCAAGTCATGTCAAATCAAAAGGCTCAAGTCCAAGTGAAGTCACAAGTCATTGATGTTAAAGTCTAAGTCGAGTTGCAAGTCTCTTCACATTTTGTCAAGTCGAGTCTAAAGTCATCAAATTCATGACTCGAGTCTGACTCGAGTCCAAGTCATGTGACTCGAGTCCACACCTCTGCCATACACCATATATATGTGGATATGTTTAGTCCATGTCACCATACACCATATATATGTGGATATGTTTAGTCCATGTCACCATACACCATATATATGTGGATATGTTTAGTCCATGTCACCATACACCATATATATGTGGATATGTTTAGTCCATGTCACCATACACCATATATATGTGGATATGTTTAGTCCATGTCATGATACACCATATATATGTGGATATGTTTAGTCCATGTCACCATACACCATATATACCGGTATGTGGATATGTTTAGTCCATGTCACCATACACCATATATACCGGTATGTGGATATGTTTAGTCCATGTCACCATACACCATATATATGTGGATATGTTTAGTCCATGTCACCATACACCATATATATGTGGATATGTTTAGTCCATGTCATGATACACCATATATATGTGGATACCGGTATGTTTAGTCCATGTCACCATACACCATATATATGTGGATATGTTTAGTCCATGTCACCATACACCATATATATGTGGATACCGGTATGTTTAGTCCATGTCACCATACACCATATATATGTGGATATGTTTAGTCCATGTCACCATACACCATATATATGTGGATATGTTTAGTTCATGTCATGATACACCATATATATGTGGATATGTTTAGTCCATGTCACCATACACCATATATATGTGGATATGTTTAGTCCATGTTACCATACACCATATATATGTGGATATGTTTAGTCCATGTCACCATACACCATATATATGTGGATATGTTTAGTCCATGTCACCATACACCATATATATGTGGATATGTTTAGTCCATGTCACCATACACCATATATATGTGGATATGTTTAGTCCATGTCACCATACACCATATATATGTGGATATGTTTAGTTCATGTCATGATACACCATATATATGTGGATATGTTTAGTCCATGTCACCATACACCATATATATGTGGATATGTTTAGTCCATGTTACCATACACCATATATATGTGGATATGTTTAGTCCATGTCACCATACACCATATCAATCAATCAATCAATCTTTATTTATATAGCCCTAAATCACAAGTGTCTGAAAGGGCTGCTCAAGCCACAACGACATCCTCGGTACAAAGCCCACATACGGGCAAGGAAAAACTCACCCCAGTGGGACGTCGATGTGAATGACTATGAGAAACCTTGGAGAGGACCGCATATGTGGGTAACCCCCCCCCTCTAGGGGAGACCGAAAGCAATGGATGTCGAGTGGGTCTGACATAATATTGTGAGAGTCCAGTCCATAGTGGATATATATGTGGATATGTTTAGTCCATGTCATGATACACCATATATATGTGGATATGTTTAGTCCATGTCACCATACACCATATATATGTGGATATGTTTAGTCCATGTCACCATACACCATATATATGTGGATATGTTTAGTCCATGTCACCATACACCATATATATGTGGATATGTTTAGTCCATGTCACCATACACCATATATATGTGGATATGTTTAGTCCATGTCACCATACATCATATATATGTGCATATGTTTAGTCCATGTCACCATACACCATATATATGTGGATATGTTTAGTCCATGTCATGATACACCATATATATGTGGATATGTTTAGTCCATGTCACCATACACCATATATATGTGGATATGTTTAGTCCATGTCACCATACACCATATATATGTGGATATGTTTAGTCCATGTCACCATACACCATATATATGTGGATATGTTTAGTCCATGTCACCATACACCATATATATGTGGATATGTTTAGTCCATGTCACCATACACCATATATATGTGGATATGTTTAGTCCATGTCACCATACACCATACATATGTGGATATGTTTAGTCCATGTCACCATACACCATATATATGTGGATATGTTTAGTCCATGTCACCATACACCATATATATGTGGATATGTTTAGTCCATGTCATGATACACCATATATATGTGGATATGTTTAGTCCATGTCACCATACACCATATATACCGGTATGTGGATATGTTTAGTCCATGTCACCATACACCATATATACCGGTATGTGGATATGTTTAGTCCATGTCACCATACACCATATATATGTGGATATGTTTAGTCCATGTCACCATACACCATATATATGTGGATATGTTTAGTCCATGTCATGATACACCATATATATGTGGATATGTTTAGTCCATGTCACCATACACCATATATATGTGGATATGTTTAGTCCATGTCACCATACACCATATATATGTGGATATGTTTAGTCCATGTCACCATACACCATATATATGTGGATATGTTTAGTCCATGTCATGATACACCATATATATGTGGATATGTTTAGTCCATGTCACCATACACCATATATATGTGGATATGTTTAGTTCATGTCATGATACACCATATATATGTGGATATGTTTAGTCCATGTCACCATACACCATATATATGTGGATATGTTTAGTCCATGTTACCATACACCATATATATGTGGATATGTTTAGTCCATGTCACCATACACCATATCAATCAATCAATCAATCTTTATTTATATAGCCCTAAATCACAAGTGTCTGAAAGGGCTGCTCAAGCCACAACGACATCCTCGGTACAAAGCCCACATACGGGCAAGGAAAAACTCACCCCAGTGGGACGTCGATGTGAATGACTATGAGAAACCTTGGAGAGGACCGCATATGTGGGTAACCCCCCCCCTCTAGGGGAGACCGAAAGCAATGGATGTCGAGTGGGTCTGACATAATATTGTGAGAGTCCAGTCCATAGTGGATATATATGTGGATATGTTTAGTCCATGTCATGATACACCATATATATGTGGATATGTTTAGTCCATGTCACCATACACCATATATATGTGGATATGTTTAGTCCATGTCACCATACACCATATATATGTGGATATGTTTAGTCCATGTCACCATACACCATATATATGTGGATATGTTTAGTCCATGTCACCATACACCATATATATGTGGATATGTTTAGTTCATGTCATGATACACCATATATATGTGGATATGTTTAGTCCATGTCACCATACACCATATATATGTGGATATGTTTAGTCCATGTTACCATACACCATATATATGTGGATATGTTTAGTCCATGTCACCATACACCATATCAATCAATCAATCAATCTTTATTTATATAGCCCTAAATCACAAGTGTCTGAAAGGGCTGCTCAAGCCACAACGACATCCTCGGTACAAAGCCCACATACGGGCAAGGAAAAACTCACCCCAGTGGGACGTCGATGTGAATGACTATGAGAAACCTTGGAGAGGACCGCATATGTGGGTAACCCCCCCCCTCTAGGGGAGACCGAAAGCAATGGATGTCGAGTGGGTCTGACATAATATTGTGAGAGTCCAGTCCATAGTGGATATATATGTGGATATGTTTAGTCCATGTCATGATACACCATATATATGTGGATATGTTTAGTCCATGTCACCATACACCATATATATGTGGATATGTTTAGTCCATGTCACCATACACCATATATATGTGGATATGTTTAGTCCATGTCATGATACACCATATATATGTGGATATGTTTAGTCCATGTCATGATACACCATATATATGTGGATATGTTTAGTCCATGTCATGATACATCATATATATGTGGATATTTTGCCTTAGCCTTGAATGAACACTTGATGCATATAATGACAGCAGTATGATGATTCTATGTGTCTACATTAAAACATTCTTCTTCATACTGCATTAATATATGCTACTTTTAAACTTTCATGCAGAGAGGGAAATCACAAGTAAAAGTGTATTTATTAAACAGTTATTACGCAGTGGCACAAACATTCATGTCATTTCCAAACAGAAAGTGCAAGATTGTCAGAGACATTTTAAAACAAGCTATTAGTGCACTTTTGTGCATGATGTCACTAAGATGACATATCAAAACAACACTCAATTAAAGTGCACTTTTTGTACAGAACGCCACTACAATAGTTTAAAACAAATAAAGTGCACTTTTGTGCATGATGTCACACAAGATATTTCAATAAGTGTCAAATAAAAATGAGCTGCATAATAGGAAATCAAATAGTGTATGTCCTTCACTATGTGGTAGGTTCCTGCGGACGTTATCTCCTTCTGTTCTTGACTATTTGTTTCATACGGTGTTGATGTGGAAATGGTTGCTTGGGCATTTTGTGGGTGTGGCACCGGCCGAGATGTTGACATGCGGAGTTTCAAGCACTCTTCATTCTCTAGCGGGTGACTTTTCAAATGATGCTACAAATTAGCAGTGGTGCTACTTTTTGTAGCAACGCTTTTGCCCCACACTTGACAAACAGGCTAGACTACTACAACGCACTTCTTGTCGGGATCCCCAGCAAGAACATCCAGAAGCTGCAATACATACAGAATAGTGCTGCTAGGATCTTGATTAGAGTGCGGAAATGTGACCATATCACACCAATTCTCAAATCCCTTCACTGGCTTCCTGTTCCACTCAGGGTTGAATACAAAGTCTCCCTACTAACCCACCAGTGCCTCCATGGAAATGCCCCCCCTCTACCTCAAAGAACTGCTCACCCCCAAATCCTAACTTCCTCCAACCTCCGCTCCCAGTCTGTGGAACGCTCTCCCTGACCACCTGAGGGCACCACAGACTGTGGATGCTTTTAAAAAAGGCTTAAAAACCCTTCTTTTTAAAAAAAAGCCATTTTTTTTAGATATATGCATACTAGTTCTAGCTATTAGGCTGTTCTAGTTTTTATTTTTATTTCTTTTAATACACTGTAGCACTTTGAGGTTGTTTACTCAATGTAAAGTGCTTTTTACATATAAAATATATTATTATTATTATTATTACAAATTACGGTTGTCTGTTCAACATCTTGCCGCTTGAAGCCAAACCACCGCCAGACGATGGACCCCCTGCCGTTTTTCTTGGAATTAATTCTTCCTTCATTTGTTACCAGATTGACACCTTATTTCTCTTGTATTACCACTCGCACCACAGCTGACGTTACCCATGCCGCTACCTCTCTGCTCCGCGAGGGCGTATACGTATGTGACGTATGTAAGAAGGTGCGCTTGTTTTATGTCTCTGTGAGAAGGAGAGACAAGAAAGAGTGAGGAGAGCCTGTAGTGTAATGCCCGCAGCTAAAAGCAACTGCGTGAGAACAAATACTCCAATATCACCATATAGTCATTTTCTATATCGCACAGAGACAAACCCACGATACATCCAGTATATTCTATATATCGCCCAGCCCTACTTGAAGGTGCAACCTCCTGCTTTACTGCGATGTCATTCGCACTCTAAAGCATTTGTGTTGTCTTGCACGCAGCAAATCAAGCCCGAGGCGTACGCACACATCTTCCAGAGCTCCCTAGAACCCAACATCCTGAGTCAGATCCTGCAGACGCTGCGGGACTTCTACATCCGGTGAGTTCCGGCGCATTGTGCCGCCCGCCGCTCGGCAGTAACGTCCAACGTATGGTGCAGGAACGAAGCCGCGGGCGTCACGATGGACATTCTGAAGAGTCTATCGAGCGGGAGGCGCTTCGACACGGCCGTTATGTTCATGTCTTCCTCAGAGAAGAAAGGTGGGACACCATCGACTCTTATTAAGGCCCAAGCTGTTTGTTTACATGCTTTTTTTATTTCTCTTTGCTATTTGGGCTTATTGGACCCTAATTAGAATAAAAACTAAGAATCATCTTTTGATATGATGTACTTAGTCCATAAGTACACAAACGTGTACTTCATGTTTAGTGACATGCTAATTCTTATTTTTCCAAATGCCATTGTATGTTATACTCTTCTGACACCACCAGATGGCAGTATAAGTGTCCACATAAGCGGCCATAAGACCCCAATTCAGTAGTGTACAAAATTTTGGAAATAAGAGCTAAAAGGTGCTGTCCACGCATGTGGCCACTAAGGCCTTTAGAGGTTTTAAATATGCAAAGAAAGGCAAATAACGGATTTAAACCCTATACTGTGCCTCTTGCCGTTATTTAGCACATTTTCAATTCAGTTTTACACATTAGATGATGTATTTTTCCCATATATTAGCTGTTGTGAAGTGAGTTATTTACAAATAAATATTCTGTACATGTTGATTTAAATACCTTAATTTTATTCCACGGCAGTAAAACGGCTGATCCAACAAAACAGAAGTCATGGTCATGGATCCACTAGCTGCGCAAGCTAGCTCTCCAATCACTCTTATTAAATATGCAAAAAAAGGCAAATAACGTATTCAAACCCTATACTGTGCCTCTTGCAGTTATTTAACACATTTTCAATTCAGTTTTACACATTAAAAGTACCATATTTTCCAGACTTTAAAACACCCCGGCACCCACTAAAATTTTGAACATGTATTTTTTCCATGTATTAGCTGTTGTGAGGTGAGTTATTTACACAGAAATATTCTGTAAATATTTATTCAAATACCTTCATTTTATTCCACGGCAGTAAAACGGCTGATCCAACAAAGTGGCCTAGTGGTTAGAGTGTCCGCCCGAGTTCAAACCCCGGCCGAGTCATACCAAAGACTATAAAAATGGGACCCATTACCTCCCTGCTTGACACTCAGCATCAAGGGTTTGAATTGGGGGTTGAATCACCAAAAATGATTCCCGTGCACGGCCACCGCTGCTGCTCACTGCTCCCCTCACCTCCCAGGGGGTGATCAAGGGTGATGGGTCAAATGCACAGAATAATTTCGCCACACCTCGTGTGTGTGTGTGACAATCATTGGTACTTTAACTTTAACTTAACAAAAGTCATGGTCATGGACCCGCTAGCTGCGCAAGCTAGCTCTCCAATCGGCTAAAACAGAGTCAATAACTCCACGACGACGTTTTGGTGAATTTACTGAGGAATTTGTGAAAGTGAAACAATACGAAAAGAATGCCATTGTAAGTTAATAATACTAATACAGACACTCGTAAATGTGTTAGCATATTGATGCTAACAATGCTAGCTTCGTTACATTACGATAGAACGCGTAAAAAGACTTCTACAGACATCAAACATGGGACGGTTTGGTAAGTATCAATTGTTTTAGTTATATTGTAAAACTTACAAACATTGCTTTGAGTGTTAAATGAAGAATCCATACAAGTAAAAACGCTATGGACGGCTAATGCGGACGCTGTATCGATACGTTGTGGTGAAGAAGGAGCTGAGCCGGAAGGCAAAGCTCTCAATTTACCGGTCGATCTACATTCCCATCCTCACCTATGGTCATGAGCTCTGGGTTATTTGTATAAAAAAAATACACATTTTTTAATATAATTAATTTCATTGACAAGCAATTGTATTATGGTCATACTCTTGTTTGCTAGCGGCTATGATTTCAGTACTATTGAAGATCTTTGCTCCTTCTCAACTCTGTGCTAATATTCTTTTCACAAAATACAACCAATAGTACGTTAATGTTCAATCTTACTTGTGAAAAGTAATCCCCCGATTCCTATTTTCAACAGTCCGCTCATTTGAGCAGGAAAATGCTGAACAACATCTTTGTTTTCTACCTGTCAACTGTCAGTTTAGCATCTTTGTTTTTTACCTGTCAACTGTCAGTTTAGCATCTTTGTTTTCTACCTGTCAACTGTCAGTTTAGCATCTTTGTTTTCGACCTGTCAACTGTCAGTTTAGCATTTTTGTTTTCTACCTGTCAACTGTCAGTTTAGCATCTTTGTTTTCTACTTGTCAACTGTCAGTTTAGCATCTTTATTTTCTACCTGTCAACTGTCAGTTTAGCATCTTTGTTTTCTACCTGTCAACTGTCAGTGTAGCATCTTTGTTTTCTACCTGTCAACTGTCAGTTTAGCATCTTTGCTTTCTACCTGTCAACTGTCAGTTTAGCATCTTTGTTTTCCACCTGTCAACTGTCAGTTTAGCATCTTTGTTTTCCACCTGTCAACTGTCAGTTTAGCATCTTTGTTTTCTAGCTGTCAACTGTCAGTTTAGCATCTTTGTTTTCCACCTGTCAACTGTCAGTTTAGCATCTTTGTTTTCCACCTGTCAACTGTCAGTTCAGCATCTTTGTTTTCCACCTGTCAACTGTCAGTTTAGCATCTTTGTTTTCTACTTGTCAACTGTCAGTTTAGCATCTTTGTTTTCTACCTGTCAACTGTCAGTTTAGCATCTTTGTTTTCCACCTGTCAACTGTCAGTTTAGCATCTTTGTTTTCCACCTGTCAACTGTCAGTTTAGCATCTTTGTTTTCCACCTGTCAACTGTCAGTTTAGCATCTTTGTTTTCCACCTGTCAACTGTCAGTTTAGCATCTTTGTTTTCTACCTGTCAACTGTCAGTTTAGCATCTTTGTTTTCTACCTGTCAACTGTCAGTTTAGCATCTTTATTTTCTACCTGTCAGCTGTCAGTTTAGCATCCTTGTTTTCTACCTGTCAACTGTCAGTTTAGCGTCCTTGTTTTCCACCTGTCAACTGTCAGTTTAGCATCTTTGTTTTCCACCTGTCAACTGTCAGTTCAGCATCTTTGTTTTCCACCTGTCAACTGTCAGTTTAGCATCTTTGTTTTCCACCTGTCAACTGTCAGTTTAGCATCTTTGTTTTCTACCTGTCAACTGTCAGTTTAGCATCTTTATTTTCTACCTGTCAACTGTCAGTTTAGCATCCTTGTTTTCTACCTGTCAACTGTCAGTTTAGCATCTTTGTTTTCCACCTGTCAACTTTCAGTTTAGCATATTTGTTTTCTACCTGTCAACTGTCAGTTTAGCATCTTTGTTTTCCACCTGTCAACTGTCAGTTTAGCATCTTTATTTTCTACCTGTCAACTGTCAGTTTAGCATCTTTGTTTTCTACCTGTCAACCGTCAGTTTAGCATCTTTATTTTCTACCTGTCAACTGTCAGTTTAGCATCTTTGTTTTCTACTTGTCAACTGTCAGTTTAGCATCTTTATTTTCTACCTGTCAACTGTCAGTTTAGCATCTTTGTTTTCTACCTGTCAACTGTCAGTTTAGCATCTTTGTTTTCTACCTGTCAACTGTCAGTTTAGCATCTTTGTTTTCCACCTGTCAACTGTCAGTTTAGCATCTTTGTTTTCCACCTGTCAACTGTCAGTTTAGCATCTTTGTTTTCCACCTGTCAACTGTCAGTTTAGCATCTTTGTTTTCCACCTGTCAACTGTCAGTTTAGCATCTTTGTTTTCCACCTGTCAACTGTCAGTTTAGCATCTTTGTTTTCCACCTGTCAACTGTCAGTTTAGCATCTTTGTTTTCCACCTGTCAACTGTCAGTTTAGCATCTTTGTTTTCTACCTGTCAACTTTCAGTTTAGCATCTTTATTTTCTACCTGTCAACTGTCAGTTTAGCATCTTTGTTTTCTACTTGTCAACTGTCAGTTTAGCATCTTTGTTTTCTACCTGTCAACTGTCAGTTTAGCATCTTTGTTTTCTACCTGTCAACTGTCAGTTTAGCATCTTTATTTTCTACCTGTCAGCTGTCAGTTTAGCATCCTTGTTTTCTACCTGTCAACTGTCAGTTTAGCATCTTTATTTTCTACCTGTCAACTGTCAGTTTAGCATCCTTGTTTTCTACCTGTCAACTGTCAGTTTAGCATCTTTGTTTTCCACCTGTCAACTGTCAGTTTAGCATCTTTATTTTCTACCCGTCAACTGTCAGTTTAGCATCCTTGTTTTCCACTTGTCAACTGTCAGTTTAGCATCTTTGTTTTCTACCTGTCAACTGTCAGTTTAGCATCTTTGTTTTCCACCTGTCAACTGTCAGTTTAGCATCTTTATTTTCTACCTGTCAACTGTCAGTTTAGCATCCTTGTTTTCTACCTGTCAACTGTCAGTTTAGCATCTTTGTTTTCCACCTGTCAACTGTCAGTTTAGCATCTTTGTTTTCCACCTGTCAACTGTCAGTTTAGGATCTTTGTTTTCCACCTGTCAATTGTCAGTTTAGCATCTTTGTTTTCCACCTGTCAACTGTCAGTTTAGCATCTTTGTTTTCCACCTGTCAACTGTCAGTTTAGCATCTTTGTTTTCCACCTGTCAACTGTCAGTTTAGCATCTTTGTTTTCTACCTGTCAACTGTCAGTTTAGCATCTTTGTTTTCTACCTGTCAACTGTCAGTTTAGCATCTTTGTTTTCGACCTGTCAACTGTCAGTTTAGCATTTTTGTTTTCTACCTGTCAACTGTCAGTTTAGCATCTTTGTTTTCTACTTGTCAACTGTCAGTTTAGCATCTTTATTTTCTACCTGTCAACTGTCAGTTTAGCATCTTTGTTTTCTACCTGTCAACTGTCAGTTTAGCATCTTTATTTTCTACCTGTCAACTGTCAGTTTAGCATCTTTGTTTTCTACCTGTCAACTGTCAGTTTAGCATCTTTGTTTTCTACCTGTCAACTGTCAGTTTAGCATCTTTGTTTTCTACCTGTCAACTGTCAGTTTAGCATCTTTATTTTCTACCTGTCAACTGTCAGTTTAGCATCCTTGTTTTCTACCTGTCAACTGTCAGTTTAGCATCTTTGTTTTCCACCTGTCAACTGTCAGTTTAGCATCTTTGTTTTCCACCTGTCAACTGTCAGTTTAGCATCTTTGTTTTCCACCTGTCAACTGTCAGTTTAGCATCTTTGTTTTCCACCTGTCAACTGTCAGTTTAGCATCTTTGTTTTCTAGCTGTCAACTGTCAGTTTAGCATCTTTGTTTTCCACCTGTCAACTGTCAGTTTAGCATCTTTGTTTTCCACCTGTCAACTGTCAGTTTAGCATCTTTGTTTTCCACCTGTCAACTGTCAGTTTAGCATCTTTGTTTTCTACTTGTCAACTGTCAGTTTAGCATCTTTGTTTTCTACCTGTCAACTGTCAGTTTAGCATCTTTGTTTTCTACCTGTCGACTGTCAGTTTAGCATCTTTGTTTTCCACCTGTCAACTGTCAGTTTAGCATCTTTGTTTTCCACCTGTCAACTGTCAGTTTAGCATCTTTGTTTTCCACCTGTCAACTGTCAGTTTAGCATCTTTGTTTTCTACCTGTCAACTGTCAGTTTAGCATCTTTGTTTTCCACCTGTCAACTGTCAGTTTAGCATCTTTGTTTTCTACCTGTCAACTGTCAGTTTAGCATCTTTATTTTCTACCTGTCAACTGTCAGTTTAGCATCTTTATTTTCTACCTGTCAACTGTCAGTTTAGCATCTTTGTTTTCCACCTGTCAACTGTCAGTTTAGCATCTTTGTTTTCTACCTGTCAACTGTCAGTTTAGCATCTTTGTTTTCCACCTGTCAACTGTCAGTTTAGCATCTTTGTTTTCCACCTGTCAACTGTCAGTTTAGCATCTTTGTTTTCTACCTGTCAACTGTCAGTTTAGCATCCTTGTTTTCTACCTGTCAACTGTCAGTTTAGCATCTTTGTTTTCCACCTGTCAACTGTCAGTTTAGCATCTTTATTTTCTACCTGTCAACTGTCAGTTTAGCATCCTTGTTTTCCACCTGTCAACTGTCAGTTTAGCATCTTTGTTTTCTACCTGTCAACTGTCAGTTTAGCATCTTTGTTTTCCACCTGTCAACTGTCAGTTTAGCATCTTTATTTTCTACCTGTCAACTGTCAGTTTAGCATCCTTGTTTTCTACCTGTCAACTGTCAGTTTAGCATCTTTGTTTTCTACTTGTCAACTGTCAGTTTAGCATCTTTATTTTCTACCTGTCAACTGTCAGTTTAGCATCTTTGTTTTCTACCTGTCAACTGTCAGTTTAGCATCTTTGTTTTCTACCTGTCAACTGTCAGTTTAGCATCTTTGTTTTCTACCTGTCAACTTTCAGTTTAGCATCTTTATTTTCTACCTGTCAACTGTCAGTTTAGCATCTTTATTTTCTACCTGTCAACTGTCAGTTTAGCATCTTTGTTTTCTACTTGTCAACTGTCAGTTTAGCATCTTTGTTTTCTACCTGTCAACTGTCAGTTTAGCATCTTTGTTTTCTACCTGTCAACTGTCAGTTTAGCATCTTTATTTTCTACCTGTCAACTGTCAGTTTAGCATCCTTGTTTTCCACCTGTCAACTGTCAGTTTAGCATCTTTGTTTTCCACCTGTCAACTGTCAGTTTAGCATCTTTGTTTTCCACCTGTCAACTGTCAGTTTAGCATCTTTGTTTTCCACCTGTCAACTGTCAGTTTAACATCTTTGTTTTCCACCTGTCAACTGTCAGTTTAGCATCTTTGTTTTCCACCTGTCAACTGTCAGTTTAGCATCTTTGTTTTCCACCTGTCAACTGTCAGTTTAGCATCTTTGTTTTCCACCTGTCAACTGTCAGTTTAGCATCTTTGTTTTCCACCTGTCAACTGTCAGTTTAGCATCCTTGTTTTCCACCTGTCAACTGTCAGTTTAGCATCTTTGTTTTCCACCTGTCAACTGTCAGTTTAGCATCTTTGTTTTCCACCTGTCAACTGTCAGTTTAGCATCCTTGTTTTCTACCTGTCAACTGTCAGTTTAGCATCTTTGTTTTCCACCTGTCAACTGTCAGTTTAGCATCTTTGTTTTCCACCTGTCAACTGTCAGTTTAGCATCTTTGTTTTCCACCTGTCAACTGTCAGTTTAGCATCTTTGTTTTCCACCTGTCAACTGTCAGTTTAGGCTGCTCGCCGGCTCCTCATCACCACTTCAAGATGGCGGCCCAATTTCTTGCGTCACAGCAGCCATTGCTGCGTCTACTTATAACATGTCTATGGGCACCCCTGCTATAAAAGTTCTAAACTCGGTACCCATCCATAGTCCTGGGTGAATACAATGCACGGCCCAATCCTGCTTTTTCTATTGTTCTTCTCAACGAGCAGCGGGTGCTGCTGTGTTTTTTTGCCATTAGTCTTTTTTAATGCATGGCCTTCTCCCTCCCGCAGTGCTTCAAGAAATATTCGACTTCCTGCTTCAAGCTGACCTGGACAAATCATCCGTGGCGTCCCTGCAGAAGAAGTACGGCGTGTGACCCGTGTATTTACTCAGATTAGGGTGCGTTCAGGGACACCATGGTATAGTAAAGCCCTACCGCACACCCCCAGTTGCTACATTGAACCCATCGTGAAATAAAAATGGATTTTTTTAACGCTTTGCTCACTCTTTTGACACAAGATGAGGTCACTGGAATGACGTCACACTGTATTATACAAATCACATTTATTAGAAAAAATAACCATAGAAAATAGTCGTGTGGCGTGCATGTGCAAACGTGTGTGTGCTCTCAGAGCGTGGTCTCTCTGGAGTCCTTGGGCGGTCTGAAGGTCAGTACCTCGGTGACGGTGTGCCCTGCAAGGAAGACAAAAAGTCACCGTGTGGATTCCCAGGTGAGCGCGAGTGAACGTGCATCTCTTACGTTTCCACTGCTCCAGCGTCAGGTCGGTGTTGTCCATGGTTTGGTCGTACGGCTGCGCCTCGGTCTCCTCTTCCGTGTCGCGGAAGTCTGTGAAGAACGGCAGGTCCAGGGCCTCCGACGCGCTTGCCCTCTCCTCCGGGTCCAGGAGGAGCATCTTCTCCAGCACGCACACCGCTTGCAGAGCAGAGAGACCACGTCAGGAGTGGGACATGAAAAAAGGTGGATGTTTACAGTACATACCATTTGTGCTAGCTTTGGAGAAAATGGAGTGCAAATCTTTTTTGGGCACTTTGGGCAAACCTCTGAGGTAGTTTTTGGCCTGTTGGCAGAGACCATGAACAGTCACTGAACACTTTGGTGTGTTTGACGTCTTCTTAAGTTACAACGCACATCTTGGCTTTGCAGCTTCACCACAAAGTCAGCAGCAGGCGTTCCTGTCATCTTCATGATTTCTCGCAGCTGGTCCAAGTCTAGCAGCAGCAGCTTGGTCAAGGCCAGTAATCTTTTGCACTTTTCACCACACAAACTAAAGGCCAGTAATCTTTTGCACTTTTCACCACGCAAACTAAAGGCCAGTAATCTTCTGCACTTTTCACCACGCAAACTAAAGGCCAGTAATCTTTTTGCACTTTTCACCACAAGAAATTAAAGGCCAGTAATATTCTGCACTTTTCACCACGCAAACTAAAGACCAGTAATCTTCTGCACTTTTCACCACGCAAACTAAAAGCCAGTAATTTCTTTTACACTTTTCACCACACAAACTAAAGGCCAGTAATCTTCTGCACTTTTCACCACGCAAACTAAAAGCCAGTATTCTTTTTGCACTTTTCACCACGCAAACTAAAAGCCAGTAAAGATTTTTTACACTTTTCACCACACAAACTAAAAGCCAGTAATCTTTTTGCACTTTTCACCACGCAAACTAAAAGCCAGTTATTTTTTTTACACTTTTCACCACACAAACTAAAGGCCAGTAATCTTCTGCATTTTTCACCACGCAAACTAAAAGCCAGTAGTCTTCTGCACTTTTCACCATGCAAACTCAAAGCCAGTAATCTTTTTGCACTTTTCACCACGCAAACTAAAAGCCAGTAATTTTTTTTTACACTTTTCACCACACAAACTAAAGGCCAGTAATCTTCTGCACTTTTCACCACGCAAACTAAAAGCCAGTATTCTTTTTGCACTTTTCACCACGCAAACTAAAAGCCAGTAAAGATTTTTTACACTTTTCACCACACAAACTAAAAGCCAGTAATCTTTTTGCACTTTTCACCACGCAAACTAAAAGCCAGTTATTTTTTTTACACTTTTCACCAAACAAACTAAAGGCCAGTAATCTTCTGCACTTTTCACACGCAAACTAAAAGCCAGTAGTCTTCTGCACTTTTCACCATGCAAACTCAAAGCCAGTAATCTTTTTGCACTTTTCACCACGCAAACTAAAAGCCAGTAATGTTTTTTGCACTTTTCACCACACAAACTAAAGGCCAGTAATCTTTTTGCACTTTTCACCACACAAACTAAAGGCCAGTAATCTTCTGCACTTTTCACCACGCAAACTAAAAGCCAGTAATCTTTTTGCACTTTTCACCACGCAAACTAAAAGCCAGTAATCTTCTGCACTTTTCACCACGCAAACTAAAAACCAGTATTCTTTTTGCACTTTTCACCACGCAAACTAAAAGCCAGTAAAGATTTTTTACACTTTTCACCACACAAACTAAAAGCCAGTAATCTTTTTGCACTTTTCACCACGCAAACTAAAAGCCAGTTATTTTTTTTACACTTTTCACCACACAAACTAAAGGCCAGTAATCTTCTGCACTTTTCACCACGCAAACTAAAAGCCAGTAGTCTTCTGCACTTTTCACCACACAAACTCAAAGCCAGTAATCTTTTTGCACTTTTCACCACGCAAACTAAAAGCCAGTAATGTTTTTTACGCTTTTCACCACACAAACTAAAGGCCAGTAATCTTTTTGCACTTTTCACCACACAAACTAAAAGCCAGTAATTTTTTTTACGCTTTTCACCACACAAACTCAAAGCCAGTAATCTTTTTGCACTTTTCACCACGCAAACTAAAAGCCAGTAATGTTTTTTACGCTTTTCACCACACAAACTAAAGGCCAGTTATCTTTTTGCACTTTTCACCACGCAAACTAAAAGCCAGTAATTTTTTTTTACACTTTTCACCACACAAACTAAAGGCCAGTAATCTTCTGCACTTTTCACCACACAAACTAAAGGCCAGTAATCTTCTGCACTTTTCACCACGCAAACTAAAAGCCAGTAATCTTTTTGCACTTTTCACCACGCAAACTAAAGGCCAATAATCTTTTGCACTTTTCACCATGCAAACTAAAGGCCAGTATTCTTCTGCACTTTTCACCACGCAAACTAAAAGCCAGTAATCTTTTTGCACTTTTCACCACGCAAACTAAAGGCCAGTAATCTTTTTGCACTTTTCACCACGCTAACTATTCATAACAAGCCCACCCTGTGCTACTTTTGTGCGGATTTGTGCTGCAAAAAAGTTTTGTCTATTATAGTTTTTATGTTATATTAAAGTTTTGCATTTTTAACATTATTTACGTGTTATTCATAACCAGCCCCCACCTTGTCAGAACCTCCCCAAACTTGTCATTTATTGATGCTACATTTATGCCACATTTTTTTGTCTATTATAGTATTATGTTATTCACGTTTTCTAGGATTTATGTTATTGTATTACCGTGCCGGGGGTGTCTGGTTATGAATAATTACACATTACTAACAGAAAAATGATCCATCCGTCCGTCCGCATTAGCCGTCCAAAAACAAAAAGTTTGGGTGATTTTGTCACTAGTCAAAAACATTTTTTCAGAATAACTTGGAAGCCAAAAAGATGTTGACAGAAGAAATGATGTAAGGGGGTAAATAAGACATGAGAAGGATACGATCGTTGCCTTTAAAGAGCGGCTTGGCCAGCAGCATCTCTGCCATGATGCAGCCAGCAGACCAGATGTCCACTACACACACACACACACACACATTAGACAATTATTCCTTCACACACTCACGTGTGCAGGAAGTCTTCCAACCTGTCTGAGTGTAGTGCATCCAGTTGAGAATGACCTCGGGGGCTCGGTACCAGCGGGTCACCACGTAGCCCGTCATCTCCGCGTCCGCCTGCCTGGCCAGGCCAAAGTCCAGAATCTGAATCATCACCATTTTTATTTCACTAAAAGTCCACTTTGGAAAATTCTACCTGCTGAGTGTGTGTGTGTGTGTGTGTGTGTGTGTGTGTGTGTGTGTGTGTGTGTGTGTGTGTGTGTGTGTGTGTGTGTGTGTGTGTGTGTGTGTACCTTTAATTCACAGTCCTGGTTGATGGCCAGATTCCCTGGTTTCAGATCCTGTGGGGATCAAAGATGTGATCTTTAGGGCTGCACAGAAATAGACATTCTGATTCATCCCAAATTCTAAATCGATTCATAATTGATTAAAAAAAATATGTACACATACATATAAATATATAATATATATAATGTGTGTGTGTGTGTGTATATATATATATATATATATATATATATATATATATATATATATATATATATATATATGCATACTGTGTATGTATACATGTATGTAAGTGTATATATAAAAATATATGTATTCACAGTATATATATGTATATATATATATATATATGTGTGTATATATATGTGTATGTACATATACAAATATATATATATATATACACACATAAAAATATATATATGTGTGTGTGTGTGTATATATGTGTTTATATATATTATATATTGTATATAAATATAAATTGGTGTATATATATATATGTGTGTATGTATGTGTGTTTATATAAATAAACACATACTGTGAATGTATGTATATGTATGTAAGTGTATATACTGTATATATGTATGGGTATATATATATATATATATATATATATATATATATATATATATATATATATATATATATATATATATATATATATATATATATGTATGTGTGTGTGTGTGTGTGTGTGTGTGTGTGTGTATATATATATATGTGTATGTATATATCTAATATATGTATATATATATATACACACATATACAAAAATACATATATGTGTGTGTATACTGTATATACGTATGTGTGTGTGTGTGTATATGTGTTTATATATATTATATATTGTATATAAATATATATTTGTGTATATATATCTGTGTGTATGTATGTGTGTTTATATATATATACACAAACTGTGTATATCTATCTGGGTGTGTGTGTGTGTGTGTGTGTGTGTGTATATATATATATATATGTATATATATAAATATATATATATATACACATATACTGTATCTATATATATATATATATATATAATATATATAGATAGATACAGTATGTATTTGTGTGTGTGTATATATATATATGTATATATATATATATATATATATATATATATATAATTTGGGAAAATAAATACATACCGAATAATCCGGACTATAAACTGCTACTTTTTTCCTACGCTTTGTACCTTGCGGCTTATAAGAAGGTGCGGCTAATTTATGGATTTTTCTTCGCTGACGGCCATAATGCAAATAGTTTTCATCAAACACAAGCAGAGACCCTGAAGTGGTGTGCTAAGGTGTGTGCTATGGCGCCATCTTTTAGACGGGTTTGCTCACTGCAGGTGGTGCGTATTGAATGTTGACAATATTTATTTCCGTTTCGTGCTTTGAACCGGAAGTACACTTCTAGCCGACCATAGCGTTTCTACTCATATGGATTCTTCATTCATCACTCCAAGCAACGTTTGTAAGTTTTACAATATAACTAAAATAATTCTTACTTACTAAAGCGTCCCATGTATGATGTTTGTAGGAGTGTTTTCATGCATATTTGTACGTGCTATCGTAATGCAATGACCTAATATGCTAACACCTTTACGAGTGTCTGTGTTAGTATTATTAATTTACAATGGCGTTCTATTTGTATTGTTTCACTTTCACAAATTCCTCAGTAAATTCCGCAAAACGCCACCGTGGAGTTATTGAGTCTGTTTAGCTGATTGTGGGTCCATGACCATGACTTCTGTTTTGGTTGATCATCCGTTTTACTGCCTTGTTACAGACACCGTCTGGAAACAATGAAGGTATGTAAATAAACATTTACAGAATATTTCTGTGTAAATAACATTTCACATTTTTTCCTTCTAAGGATGAAATGCATTCATCCATCCGTCCATCCATCCATTTTCTACCGCTTGTCCCTTTCGGCCAAGGTGTTCAATTAGACTAGATATTAATTGTTGTGAAATAATAATCAACATTTCAGTTTTCCATGTTAGACCGTGAGAAACACAAAGTGTGGCGTTGGAATGTGAATGAATGGTTTCAGTTTTAAAAAGGGTTAGAGCCCCAGCCCCTAAAGTGCCTAATGTGCAAGGTTAAAGGTCACGCACCCTGTGGATGATCCCTGCAGAGTGGATGTACTGAGGAGAAATGAGAAGAAACATGAGAAACTCTTCAATGGAGTCCTGGCGGAGGTCTGCGTGGGTCCACCTTCAGTCCTTTCATCATCTGGTAGACCAGGAACTGGACTCGGTCCTCCGAGAGCCTCTCCAGCTTCATCAGCTTGCCCAGGTCCGTACCCATGAAGGGCATGACCAGGTAGCTGTGGGCCACACAGGTAAGTATCAACATTCCAGGTGTTACTTCAACTCTCAGCTTACAAGTCTCGAAGGCGGTCCAGGGAAATTTCGGCGGTGAAAACATCCAGAAGTCCGATCACCTGCTCAGAAGAAAACATCGATAGTTGTATGAATATTGTGATATTTATTGTATTTATTATGGTTTGATGCGCTACTCTCACATTCTCATGCTTCATGTGTTTGAGGAGTCGAAGTTCTCTGTAGGCTCTTTTGGCGAAGAGTTTGGACTGGAAGGGACGGTGCAGCTTTTTGATGGCCACCTGTGTCCCTGTGCGCCGGTCCCACGCTGAACTGAGTCAAGAAAAAGGTTAAAAATACATATTCAAATAATATTTAAAAATAATTATAAAATGTAAAAAAATATATTTTATTAATTAAGCTGTTGGTATGATATTAATCAAACATTAATCCACTCAAATGATGGCCACCTGTGTTACTATCCAACGGTACCACACTAAACTGACGTGGAAATAAGTCAAGAAAAAGGTTAAAAATACATATTAAAATAAATAAAAGAATATTTTAAAAATAATGATTAAATATAAGAAAATATGTTATTAATTAAGCTGTTGGTACAATATTAATCAAACATTTATCCACCCAAATGATGGCCACCTGTGTCACTATCCAACGGTACCACACTGAACTGACATGGAAATAATTCAAGAAAAAGGTTAAAAATACATATTAAAATAAATAAAATAATATTTAAAAATAATTATAAAATATGAAAAATATATTTTATTAATTATGCTGTTGGTATGATATTAATCAAACATTAATCCACTCAAATGATGGCAACCCGTATCACTATCCATCGGTACCACACTGAACTGACATGGAAATAATTCAAGAAAAAGGTTAAAAATACATATTAAAATAAATAAAATAATATTTAAAAATAATTATAAAATACGAAATATATATTTTATTAATTATGCTGTTGGTATGATTTTAATCAAACATTAATCCACTCAAAAGATGGCCACCTATCCAACGGTACCACACTGAACTGACATGGAAATAAGTCAAGAAAAAGGTTAAAAATACATACTAAAATAAATAAAATAATATTTAAAAATAAAGATAAAATATTTAAAAATATATTTTATTAATTTAAATAAATAAAATAATATTTAAGAATAATGATAAAATATATTTAAAAAAATATTTTATTAATTACGCTGTTGGTAGGATATTAATCAAACATTAATCCACTCAAATGATGGCCACCTGTGTCACTATCCAACAGTCCCACACTGAACTGACATGGAAATAAGTCAAGAAAAAAGTTACAAATACATGTTAAAATAAATGAATACAATATTTTTTATTCATTAGAAAAATTAATTGTGAACATCGAAATAATAAAAAAAAAAATTTATTACATATTAAAATAAATAAAATATATATTTTTCAAATAATTACAAAAATAAATAATATATATATATATATATATATATATATATATATATATATATATATTAATTAAGCTGTTGGTATGATATTAAATCAACATTAATCAATCGCTGAACTGACGTGGAAATAATTCAAGAAAAATGTTACAAATACAGGTTGAAATAAATTAATACTATATTGTTTATTCTTTAGAAAAATAAATTGTGTGAAAAATCCCTTTATTAATTGAGTGGTTGGTATGATATTAATCAAACATTAATCCACCCAAATGATGGCCACCTGTGTCCCTGTCCACACTGAACTGACATAAAAATAATTCAAAAAATAAATAAAAAACATAATAAAATGAATCAATAAATTATATTTTAATTAATTGAAAAATTAAATAAAAGATGACAAAAATCCCTACATTAATTAAGCTGTAAAAATACATTTTTTTTTAATTTTTTTTTTACAATTAGAAAATATGAAAAAAATCTCTATTAATTGAGTTGTCTGTATGATATTAATTAAACATTTATCCACCCAAATGATGGCCACATGTGTCACGGTCCTACAGTCCCACATTGAACTGTCATCGAAATAATTCAAGAAATAAATAAAAACATAATAAAATTAATAAATAAATTATGCTCTAATTAATTAGAAAAACAAATAAAAGATGGCAAAAATCCCCACATTAATTAAGCTGTAAAAATATATGTTAAAAAAAAGTTTTAATAATTTTAAAACGTAGAAAAAAATCTCTGTATTAATTGAGCTGTTGGTATAATATTAAGTAAACATTTATCCACCCAAATGATGGCCACCTGTGTCACTATCCTACAGTCCCACGCTGAACTGACATAGAAATAATTCAAGAAATAAAGAAAAACATAATAAAATTAATCAATAAATTATGTTTTAATTAATTAGAAAAATAAATAAAAGATGACAAAAATCCCCACATAAATTAAGCTTTAAAAATAGATGTTAAAAAAAAATGTTTTAACAATTATAAAATATGAAAAAAAATCTCTATTAATTGAATTGTCTGTATGATATTAATTAAACATTTATCCACCCAAATGATGACCACCTGTGTCACTATCCCACAGTCCAACACTGAACTGACATGGAAAATATTGCAAAATTTAAAAATATGTATGTAATAAAATTACTGAATAAAATATATTTGAATTAATTAGAAAAATAAAAGATGACAAAAATCCCTACATTAAACTGTAAAAATAAATGTTAAAAAAAAAGTTGTAATAATTATAAAATGTGAAAAAAATCTCTATATTAACTGAGCTGTTGGTATGATATTAATTAAACATTTATCCACCCAAATGATGACCACCTGTGTCACTATCCTACAGTCCAACACTGAACTGACATGGAAAATATCGCAACATTTAAAAATATGTATGTAATAAAATTACTGAATAAAATATATTTTAATTAATTAGAAAAATAAAAGATGACAAAAATCCCTACATTAAACTGTAAAAATAAATGTTAAAAAAAAAGTTGTAATAATTATAAAATGTGAAAAAAACCTCTATATTAACTGAGCTGTTGGTATGATATTAATTAAACATTTATCCACCCAAATGATGACCACCTGTGTCACTATCCTACAGTCCCATGCTGAACTGACATGGAAATAATTCAATTTTTTTAATTTAAATTACATAGTAAAATAAATAAAATATGTTTTTTTTAAATAATTACAAAAATAAATAAAATATATTAAAAAAATCCCTGTATCAATTGAGCTGTCGGTATGATATTAATCACACATTTATCCACCCAAAGTGTCAGCTATAGAAAGAACCAAAAAGGGTCCGTTGTGTTCTTGGACTTTGACCAACAATGAGGCTGGGGGAGCTTTTCCTTTGTTGACCCTCACACAATAAAGTGGCCAACCAGCTGGACTCGGCAGAATATCTCCAAAATGACTCTTAATTTCACAAGGAATTTGGTGCAAAAAAAGTCACATCGAGAAATGTCTTTGCTTATTTTGCACTGAATCCATTTAGAATCAGATCGCATGCTGAATAAAATAGTTTACACTTTGTCAAACAAAACCAGCAAAAAATGGCAACAATTGACCAAAAAGGCACAATGTTAGAACTAAAAATAATAATTTATTAAAAAACTAACATCTATATGATTTTTAAAAAATATATAAAAAAGTGGTCCTCGGGAACAAAATTCTTTATTTTCAATTTTGCAGATTGCACTTTTTCCTTTACCAAACATTTGAGGTTGTCACTCACCAAACTGTCCCATAGGCTCCGGTCCCGACCTGCCTCAGGTCTCGGTACCGTTCTGGGACTTCCCACACGGTTCTGTTGACCTCCTGCCGGTAAAATCCCGTCCTGGACCGCTGAGCCATTCCCTGGAGGTTGGAGGTGAGCACACCCGCTGGTCCACTCGGTCCTGGACTCTCATGGGAACTAGATCCACACTTGTCCTGCAGAAGTTTGTGGAGACAAATCCCTGCAGTGTGAGTGTGACTGCACCGCCAACACACACACACACACACACACACACACACACACACACACACGCACACACGCACACACACACTTAGGTCTATTGTGGTGTCCCTGGGCAGTGTGTGGGTGTGTCAGTAATGTGGAGCAACATCTGCTCAGGTTATTGTCTTACTTTTAGAACACATGCATTCACTAGAAAACACACTTGTTTTGATACCAGTACCAGTACCAAAATGTATTTTGATACTTTTCTAAATAAAGGGGACCACAAAAAAATGTCACTTTTGGCTTTATTGGAACCAAAAATCTAGTCCTTAAATAAAATGTTGAACATACTAGACAACTTGTCTTTTAGTAGTAAGTAAACAAACAAAGACTCCTAATTAGTCGTATGCAGTAACATATTGTGTCATTTATACACCTATTATTTTGTACATATTATAAAGGACAAACTGTAAAAAAAATATTATTAATCCACTTGTTCATTTACTGTTAATATCTGCTTATTTTCTCTTTTAACATGTTCTATCTACACTTCTGTTCAAATGTAATAATCACTTATTCTTCTCTTCTTTGATACTTGACATTAGTTTTGGATGATACCACACATTTAGGTATGGATGTGATACCAAGTAGTTACAGGATCATACATTGGTCATATTCAAAGTCCTCATGTGTCCAGGGACATATTTACTGACTTCATAAACATAATATAACATTTTTTTAAAAAGGAAAAAAGATTTTGTGATGATAAAAAAATATCTCTGTAATCATAGTAGTATCGACTCTTGTACTTGGTATCATTACAGTGGATGTCAGGTGTAGATCCCCTCTGCTCGTAAAACCAGCAACGTCCTGCCCGTTAATAAAAAAAGAGTACCGGTACTTTTTAGAGGCGGTGTAGTACCAAATATGATTCATTAGTATGGCGGTACTATACTAGTACCGTACAACCTTACAGTGTAGTGTCGTAAAGTACATGACACAAGTACAACAACTCTAAAGATTTGGTGATCAAATGTTTATAAGAACAAAAGTAACACACAGAATATAAAAAGTAAAACACACACGTTTAAAATCCAGATGACGTAACATTGCATACTTTAAGTACCCTTCACGTTCACGTTAGCGTACTTTAAATACACTCCACGTTGGCGTACTTTAAGTACACTCCACGTTCACGTTTGCGTACTTAAAGTACACTCCACGTTCACGTTAGCGTACTTTAAGTACACTCCACGTTCACGTTGGCATACTTTACATACACTTCATGATAGCATACTTCAAGTACACTCCACGTTCACATTAGCGTACTTTAAGTACACTCCCCGTTCACGTTAGTGTACTTTAAGTACACTCCATGTTCACGTTTGCGTACTTAAAGTACACTCCACGTTCATGTTGGCATACGTTAAGTACACTCCACGATCACGTTAGTATACTTTAAGTACACTCAACGATCACGTTGGCATACTTTAAGTGCACTCCACGTTCACGTTAGCATACTTTAAGTACACGCCACGTTCACATTAGCATACTTTAAGTACACTCCACGTTCACGTTAGCGTACTTTACTTACACTTCATGTTAGAATACTTCAAGTAAACTCCACGTTCACGTTAGCGTACTTTAAGTACACTCCACGTTCACATTAGCATACTTTAAGTACACTCCACATTCACGTTAGCGTACTTTAAGTACACTCCACGTTCACGTTAGCGTACTTTACTTACACTTCATGTTAGAATACTTCAAGTAAACGCCACGTTCACGTTAGCGAACTTTAAGTACACTCCACGTTCACGTTAGCATACTTTAAGTACACTCCACATTCACGTTAGCGTACTTTAAGTACACTCCACGTTCACGTTAGCGTACTCTACTTACACTTCATGTTAGAATACTTCAAGTACACTCCACGTTCACGTTAGCGTACTTTAAGTACACTCCACGTTCACGTTTGCGTACTTTAAGTACACTCCACGTTCACGTTAGTGTACTTTAAGTACACTCCACGTTCACGTTTGCGTACTTTAAGTACACTCCACGTTCACGTTAGCGTACTTTAAGTACACTCCACGTTCATGTTGGCATACTTTACATACACTTCATGTTAGCATACTTTAAGTACACTCCACGTTCACATTAGCATACTTTAAGTACACTCCATGTTCACGTTAGCCTACTTTAAGTACACTCCACGTTAACATTAGCATACTTTAAGTACACTCCACGTTAACATTAGCATACTTTAAGTACACTCCACGTTCACGTTAGCGTACTTTAAGTACACTCCACGTTCACGTTAGCGTACTTTAAGTACACTCCACGTTCACGTTGGCATACTTTACATACACTTTATGATAGCATACTTCAAGTACACTCCACGTTCACGTTAGCGTACTTTAAGTACACTCCACGTTCACGTTAGCGTACTTTAAGTACACTCCATGTTCACGTTAGCGTACTTTAAGTACACTCCACGTTCACGTTTGCGTACTTAAAGTACACTCCACGTTCATGTTGGCACACGTTAAGTACACTCCACGATCACGTTAGCGTACTTTAAGTACACTCCACGATCACGTTGGCATACTTTAAGTACACTCCACGTTCACGTTAGCGTACTTTAAGTACACTCCACGTTCACGTTGGCATACTTTAAGTACACTCCATGATCATGTTGGCATACTTTAAGTACACTCCACGTTCACGTTAGCGTACTTTAAGTACACTCCACGTTCACGTTAGCGTACTTTAAGTACACGTGACAGTTGCAGCTCACCCTGCAAATACAGTAAACAATTCAAAGTGATGCTAAAATCATATTTACATAAAGTATAGAAATAATAAGTGTTGACGATCCACACTGTGAACACTTAAATGAAGTCAAAGCACAGTCGGTGGTTACTACAACTTCCTCTCTGCAACTTTTATGATGTGATGAAATGATTATTTGGTACATTTCCTCCCTCTGACCTGCAGGCTGGCGTGTTGACATAGTACACTCATGCAGTATGTAGTATGTAGTATGTAGTATGCAGGCAGGAGTACATTCTTTGTAAACGGCGAAAACATCAAAAGTGTTGCAATAATGGCGAAGCAGGCGGCGTTTTTCTTCTTTCAGGCTGACGGGAAGTCCAGGTGACTTGTACAGGTGAGCGGGTGTGGCACGGGTGGGGCTCACTGCTCCGCCTGAAGGCCGCCGGTCTTGCCGCCAGACGCCTTGAAGCCGCTCACCTCCGCAAACACCAACTCTGCACAGGTGAAGAAGAAACGCTCACATGTTGTTATACTTCACTTGTTACTTTGCCAAACATAGAATCACACGTAATGAGTGAGACGTTTCATGAGAGCGGAGTGTGTGGTGTTGGTGCTTTCATTAGTAGAAGGACATTTCCTGCATTGAACAATAAACCACGTCAAAAGTAGCAGAAACAGCGTTGTCACATGCATAAAAGTAATCAGATTACTCGTTACCAGTAAAAGTACGAACAACAGAATGAAAAAAAAAAAAAAACGCTTTAGTGTACAAACCTTGTTTGCCAACATTTCACGAGTGACCAACACGAGTCCTTCCTGGTTAAATACCTTTTTTATCAAGCATTAAATGTGCAGTATTTATTTATATGACCCAATACAAACAACCTTCCCTAGTCATGGAGCAAAAAAAAAAAAGAAATAAAATCCAACCAGCACAAAATGTCAACAGAAATGGTCACTAAACTTTGTGGGTATTATTAAAAAAAGTTCACTCACTAAAGAGAATTGTAATTTACACCCAAAACACTCTACACGTTTGCTTAATAGACTTTAAGGTGGTACTCACGGAAGTAAACAAGGTAGAAATCAAATTTTCACATACTCTTAATATCCAGATGTATTAATTATACATATACAGGTAAAAGCCAGTAAATTAGAATATTTTGAAAAACTTGAATTATTTCAGTAATTGCATTCAAAAGGTGTAACTTGTACATTATATTTATTCATTGCACACAGACTGATGCATTCAAATGTTTATTTCATTTAATTTTGATGATTTGAAGTGGCAACAAATGAAAATCCCAAATTCCGTGTGTCACAAAATTAGAATATTACTTAAGGCTAATACAAAAAAGGGATTTTTAGAAATGTTGGCCAACTGAAAAGTATGAAAATGAAAAATATGAGCATGTACAATACTCAATACTTGGTTGGAGCTCCTTTTGCCTCAATTACTGCGTTAATGCGGCGTGGCATGGAGTCGATGAGTTTCTGGCACTGCTCAGGTGTTATGAGAGCCCAGGTTGCTCTGATAGTGGCCTTCAACTCTTCTGCGTTTTTGGGTCTGGCATTCTGCATCTTCCTTTTCACAATACCCCACAGATTTTCTATGGGGCTAAGGTCAGGGGAGTTGGCGGGCCAATTTAGAACAGAAATACCATGGTTCGTAAACCAGGCAAGGGTAGATTTTGCGCTGTGTGCAGGCGCCAAGTCCTGTTGGAACTTGAAATCTCCATCTCCATAGAGCAGGTCAGCAGCAGGAAGCATGAAGTGCTCTAAAACTTGCTGGTAGACGGCTGCGTTGACCCTGGATCTCAGGAAACAGAGTGGACCGACACCAGCAGATGACATGGCACCCCAAACCATCACCCAACCATGCTAATTTTGCATTTCCTTTGGAAATCTTGGTCCCAGAGTCTGGAGGAAGACAGGAGAGGCACAGGATCCACGTTGCCTGAAGTCTAGTGTAAAGTTTCCACCATCAGTGATGGTTTGGGGTGCCATGTCATCTGCTGGTGTCGGTCCACTCTGTTTCCTGAGATCCAGGGTCAACGCAGCCGTCTACCAGCAAGTTTTAGAGCACTTCATGCTTCCTGCTGCTGACCTGCTCTATGGAGATGGAGATTTCAAGTTCCAACAGGACTTGGCGCCTGCACACAGCGCAAAATCTACCCGTGCCTGGTTTACGAACCATGGTATTTCTGTTCTAAATTGGCCCGCCAACTCCCCTGACCTTAGCCCCATAGAAAATCTGTGGGGTATTGTGAAAAGGAAGATGCAGAATGCCAGACCCAAAAACGCAGAAGAGTTGAAGGCCACTATCAGAGCAACCTGGGCTCTCATAACACCTGAGCAGTGCCAGAAACTCATCGACTCCATGCCACGCCGCATTAACGCAGTAATTGAGGCAAAAGGAGCTCCAACCAAGTATTGAGTATTGTACATGCTCATATTTTTCATTTTCATACTTTTCAGTTGGCCAACATTTCTAAAAATCCCTTTTTTGTATTAGCCTTAAGTAATATTCTAATTTTGTGACACACGGAATTTTGGATTTTCATTTGTTGCCACTTCAAATCATCAAAATTAAATGAAATAAACATTTGAATGCATCAGTCTGTGTGCAATGAATAAATATAATGTACAAGTTACACCTTTTGAATGCAATTACTGAAATAAATCAAGTTTTTCAAAATATTCTAATTTACTGGCTTTTACCTGTACACATATATATACATATATAATGCAGATTCTCTCTCTCTCTCTCTCTCTCTCTCTCTCTCTCTCTCTCTCTCTCTCTCTCTCTCTCTCTCTCTCTCTCTCTCTCTCTCTCTCTCTCTCTCTCTCTCTCTCTCTCTCTCTCTCTCTCTCTCTCTCTCTCTCTCTCTCTCTCTCTCTCTCTCTCTCTCTCTCTCTCTCTCTCTCTCTCTCTCTCTCTCTCTCTCTCTCTCTCTCTCTCTCTCTCTCTCTCTCTCTCTCTCTCTCTCTCTCTCTCTCTCTGTCTCTCTGTCTCTCTACTACTTGCTGTCCATATCCTACCAAGTCAGACCTACACTGTTCCAATATCCGTTTCTCTGTTCTCAATTGTTGATGACTGATGATAACAAAAGTTATGAAAAGTGGAGCCATACTTCAGCACCTTCTCCTGGCTTTGGAAACTTGTATCACCTCCTTAAGGCAGTCAGGATTCGTACGGTTCGAGAGCTTGGCCACTTATTCTTCCACCAAGTGCTTGAGCCAATGCCAAGTTTGCAACCAAACATGCAACAAAGGTTTCCAAAAATGGCATTTTTTTGGATTTGATATGATTTGGCATCCATTAGTACCGACAGACCTCGGTCAGTACCTATAAAAGAACTGAATTCAGTACCCATATTGGCCGAACAAAGCACCTAGTTTTGGCCTTGGGTCTGTTAAAAGAGTTCCACACTCATTACACGGGCGTAGATGTCGGGAAAAGAGGTCGTGGTAGCGAACCTGGCCTACGCAGAAGACATTGTCCTGATAGGTTCCACAAGTGGCAAGGTGACCTTGACAGTCTACACAATGCCGCTGCCGTGGTCGGTCTCAGGATTGATGCAGCCAAGTCAAAGGTGACGACGTTGTTGATACAGATGCCTGGCACCAAACCCCTCTTGAGGGAGTCGACCTGGAGTCCTTAGTCTACCTTGAGTTAATGATAGTTCCGGCAGGACAGGGTGCAGCTCAAATGGTGCTTCACATAGGTTCTGCCGGTCTGTGGGACAGGAGGGAGAGAGCGCCTTCGTGACCAAAGGGAGAATCTACCAGGCCATTGTTCGAACTTTCCTCCTTTACGGCTGGGAAACGTGGCCTCTGAGGGTAGCTGATCAATGAAGGCTGGAGGTCTTCGACAATGACGCATTGATCGTGTACATACCGCCTGTCTTCGTCAACGCCTCAATCTACGGCCTCTTCCTTCTCTGTTGTTGCAATGGCAACTAGGATGTTTTGGTCATGCGGCTCGACGGTCGGAGGGTGAGATGGTTCGCGACGTCCTCCTCCAGCCCCCACTGCCTCACTGGCTCAAGTGAATTGGCGGACAACTGAAGACCTGGGCAACAACGATCAAGGAGGACCTCTCCAAACTCTTGGCTCCACATGCGGTCGGCCTGCGTCGGTGGAACGGAGATTGGGTTGGCCATTTCCTGCGACCGCACACATGTTTGGGATGTTGTCAGGGCCAGAGAGGAAGCCGCCCAGGGTGAATGCCACCCCAAGACAAGAAGAGAAGAACTGTCACGAAGTACCAGGTGCGGTAGAGTGAGTGGAAAAGAATGTGTGTGCGCTTGGTACACACAAGCCAAGTTAACTTTGGGTTTTGAGTCCTAACAAGGCGGTGCAGGCAAGGATGGACAAAACCATGAGAGGCGGGCAACCATTGTAGAGATTGCTCCAAACTTCAGATTGCTCAGTTGGCCCTCCCGGCGCTGATAACTGCTATTGTTATCATTTTTGGGGAAGAAATTCTTGAACATTTTAAAACCAAAAGATCTGGGTGGACTCGTCCCAATACCCTCCACATGCAAGTGTCAGTTCTGCACTACACGAAATACCGTATCATACTCACCTTTCCATTCTTCTAGAGTGCGGTCTTTGCTCTCTAGCGTCTGATCGTAAAGCGGCGCCTCTGGTTCGTCGTCCGGGTCGTGGTACTGAGAGAAGTAAGGGTGGGACAGTGCCTCGCTGGCTGAGATTCTGCCGTCGCAGTCCAGAACCAGCATACGCTTTAGCAGATCCACAGCTGTTACAGCGGGCGACAAATGAGGGCAATAAGTGGGTAAATGAAGAACAGGTGACAATGTAACGCAGTGCTGACCGAGTGGATTTGCGCCCCTGAAGATCTTCTCCAGGTCCTGCTGGGGCATGAAAGGCAGAGACTGGATGTACTTCTGAGCCTGCGACATAAAGCGAGGGTCAGTGACGGGTTTTTAGGCTGCTTCTACACTAAGGCTATGTCTATACTAAGCCGGATAACCCCTTAAACTAATAATTATTTAGCCTAAGCCCCGTTTCAGCCACACTAAACCATCGTTTAAGATTCCCCTGCTTGGATATTTTTTTACACGGGTAAGTGCGCCGTCTATTTCTTCAATCTCCGGCTCTTAGCTTTGTATGGACTCATTGATCGTTTACAAACTGAGTTCGGAGAGGAAGTGAAGTCAGAAAGACCGCACAGAAAGTGACGTCAGAAACAACCGGAGATAACCACTGGAAGTATGGAGGCGAGTCATCCAGACATGCCTGTGTTTCTCCTTCCATCTGTACAGACGCTTGTGAAAATCACACATAAATACCTTAAGAGAAAGCGATTGCAGCTATTTGGGATACAACACTTCTCAGACGGCAAGAGAACTTTCCAATGTCCAGGTCAGCTGTTGTTCTACTTAGCGAAAAACTTTGTCCATTTGTCCAATGAGAGACAACAACAATGCGGGCTCCCGTGGATGTGATAAAAAAGGTAGCGTGTGCTTTGTATTACCTGGCCGTCGAGGTAATACTACGGAAAACGGCGAATGCTTTTGGACCGGCAAAGCAGACTGTATCAGTTATTGTCCGCCATGTATGTCGCGGACTCAACGTCTAGGTCCAGAGTATATCAAGTCAGCAAAAAGGAATGGACAAGGAAGGTGAAGGCAAAAGAGTGAGAAGTGTCCCGACCAGATATCTACAGCCCTAGATTGATTGATGTAAAATGTTCTTTATCACATTGTTTACGTGTCTAAAAAAGATTTAAGTGCTGATGTCTCAGGTGTGATTCACTACAATAGTCACACTGGATTCCAGTTCATTGAAATAGCACAACACTGGATATTGTTCACATAAGTTACATTTAAGAAGTTGCACACAAAGCAACACTGGAGGTGACCATGAAGTGCGCATTTTTCATGCATACGTACTAGGTTGCGTTGCGCCGGCTGACGGATGGGGGGGAGGGGGTCTTAAACGACCATTGTGTGTGTGTGGACGAGGATAAGGTTAGGTGGGATTTACCCTGGATAACCTTAGAAGGGGCCTAAGGTTATACAGGATATATCCCACCTAGCTGATCCCTGTCCACACACGCACAATGCCATCGTTTAAGATCCCCTTCCCCATCTCCGTCGGCCGGTGCAACACGCAAGCGCGGAAAATGCGTGCGTAATAGTCACCTCTGACCCGGATCTGTATTCTTTCTTAGCTGCGACTTGTGCGAAAATACCGAAAATGGCTGCTCTTTCTACTAAGGAAAGAGATTTCTTTGTTTGGACCGACGACAAGGTATTACTGAAAGTAACCAATGATTAGAAAGCCTCCATGGCGGCGAAAAACATTGACCGGGGGTCCTCGCCATCCAAGTATGGGGACATTCTGTCGCCATTTCTGGAGTGCTACCTGGAGGCTAACTCAAGCACCAAAGATTTTCGCCACCAAAAGGAGGAAATGACTAAAGGTATGTTTTTGTTCTTTCTGACGTCACTCCCTCTCAGAACTCCGTTAATAAACCATCGATGAGTCCACACAGAATCAGCACCTCCAAATCCGAGTCCATGGTTCTCGCCCGTAAAAGGGTGGAGTACCATCTCCGGCTTGGGGAGGAGACCCTGCCCCAAGTGGAGGAGTTCAAGTACCTGGGGGTCTTGTTCACGAGTGGGGGAAGAGTGGATCGTGAGATCGACAGGCGGATCGGTGCGGCGTCTTGAGTAATGCGGACGCTGTATCGATCCGTTGTGGTGAAGAAGGAGCTGAGCCGGAAGGCAAAGCTCTCAATTTACCGGTCGATCTACGTTTCCATCCTCACCTATGGTCATGAGCTTTGGGTTATGACCGAAAGGACAAGATCACGGGTACAAGCGGCCCAAATGAGTTTCCTCCGCCGGGTGGCGGGTCTCTCCCTTAGAGATAGGGTGAGAAGCTCTGCCATCCGGGAGGAGCTCAAAGTAAAGCTGCTGCTCCTCCACATGGAGAGGAGCCGGATGAGGTTTTTCGGGCATCTGGTCAGGATGCCACCCGAACGCCTCCCTAGGGAGGTGTTTAGGGCACGTCCGACTGGTAGGAGGCCACGGGGAAGACCCAGGACACGTTGGGAAGACTATGTCTACTGGCTGGCCTGGAATGCCTCGGAATGCCCCGGGAAGAGCTTGACGAAGTGGCTGGGGAGAAGAAAGTCTGGGCTTCCCTGCTTAGGCTGCTGCCCCCGCGACCCGACCTCAGATAAGCGGAAGAAGATGGATGGATGGAGTCTACACAGAGCTAAGAGCCGGGGATTCAAGAAATACTAAAAAATGATCCCAGGACGGGAACCTTAAATGATGGGTTAGTGTGGCTGACACGGGGTTTAGGCTAAATAGTTATTGGTTTAAGGAGTTATCCGGCTTAATGTAAACATGTCCTAAGGGAAGCCTCCGCCGGCGCCTCCTCACATGCTCGGAGCAGATCTTCTTCAGGAGGTCAGGCGTCGGCGTCCCAACCATCTCCATGATTCTCTTCAGCTGGTCGATATCTGCGCAAGGGGCGGGTTGACGGAAAAGAACAAGTCTATTGAGGGAGTCGCCAAAGATCAGTTCCGACACGGAACAACAACAAGCCTTTTGTTGGGAGCTTCCATTCACTCCCTGAGGTCTTTCTCTCCGCTCCGATTGTCATGCTAATACAAAAGGGATCACGGAGGGTGAGGATTCGGGGGCGGGGGGAAGGAACGATGGCTGCTATAAGGATACAGTCCGTGCCGGGAAAGAGGACTTTCCCTTTCAGCAGTTCTCCCATGATGCATCCCACTGACCAGATATCCACTGGAAGACAAAGCCTACATGTGAAGTTCTTTCCTCCCTCAGAAGGTCTCAGAAAGAAGGAGCTCTCACCGTTCTGGTTGTAGTGCATCCAGTTGAGCATGATTTCTGGCGCTCGATACCAGCGAGTCGCCACGTAGCCCGTCATCTCGTCGTCCGTCTGCCTCGCCAGGCCAAAGTCCAGGATCTGTAGCCCAGGTTTGTGTTACGGTAGCTGACAAAGTCCAATTATTACTAGTAACTTTTTCTCCCGTTTTTGCAGTTATGAATATTTCAACTTTACCAGCAATTTGTTTATGTTTATTTCTTTATTTCTCTGACAGGGACAGGTCAATGAAACATTGCTGCTCATAGGTAACTGATGGCAAAGTACTTCAAAGACTTCTTGCAACCCTCGTCACTTACCATGAATTCATTAACGTGGACTCGACTTAAACAAGTGGAAAAACGTATTGGGGTGTTACTATTTAGTGGTCTATTGTACGCAATATGTACTGAACTGTGCAATCTACTAATAAAATTTCAATCAATCAATCAATCAATGGTTAGGCTTTTAGAGAAAAGTGAAAAACGCATACAAAGAGATCAAAACAAGTACAAAATAAAAAAAACATTCAAAATAATTGTGTGTACTATAGAGATGCGCGGTTTGCGGGCACAACCGCGGAGTCCGCGGATTATCCGCGGATCGGGCGGATGAAATTTTAAAAAATTAGATTTTATCCGCGGGTCGGGTCGGGTCGGGTGGTTAAAAAAAAATTAGATTTTAAATAGATTCAGGCGGGTGGCAGTTAAACCAATTCGGAAATATATATACATAGTTAAATGTTGTTACCCACATACGAAAAACGAGCAGGCACCTGCTGCATATGCCACAACAGAAGAAAAAAAAAGAAAAGAGATGGACACTTTTACGGAGCGGAGAAGTGACGCCTCGCCGGGGTCCGGGACCGAGGCCCATTCCCCGAGAGGGCCCCACCGGGAGCCGTAGCTGAGGCGATCCGCGAGAAGGGCCCGACGCACGTCCAGGGTCACCACCGCGCCCACCGCACCGACACCCCGCCTCGTCCGCCTTCGCCGCGGCCGGCGTCACGCGCAGCAGGTAAGCAGCTTACCTGCCCGCCACCCCCGTGGCCGGGGGCTCGTAACAGGGGTCACTGCGCGCGCTCCGCCCGCGCAGCTTACCTGCCCGCCACCCCTGTTGCCGGGGGCGCGTAACAGGGGTCACTCCACGCGCAGTGCGCTCACGAAAGGGGTGGGGCTCACCCTGGTTGATATAGACAGCAGCTAGGACGGTGGCCATGGAAGTTGGAACCCGCTAAGGAGTGTGTAACAACCCACCTGCCGAATCAACTAGCCCTGAAAATGGATGGCGCTGGAGCGTCGGGCCCATATACCCGGCCGTCGCCTGCAGCGAGACGCGCTTGGAGGTGCGCTCAGCGCGGCTCCCATATGATTGCGCACTGGTGTGCGTCTGGGTCGTGACAGCGTGGCACGCGAATGTCTGTGCTGCATTGGATCAGTCTCCTTTCTTTAACAGGCAAAAGCTTTATAACCTCACTAATGCCTTGCATCGTCTATATTAGATATATAACAATGGGCGGATGGCGGGCGGATGCGGTTCTGATCAAATGTTAGATCGGGTGGATTGCGGATGGTTGACGACTTTCTGATGCGGTTGCGGATGAAATAATTGCCTATCCGCGCATCTCTAGTGTACTACACTCAGTTCTAGTGCTCACATTTCTCATTTTCCTTAAGACACTTTTTCAGTTTTATGGAGAAAAGTGGACTGTGACTTTAACTCCATGGCAAAGACTTCCACAGAGAACCCAGACTGACCCAGACTCCTTTTATTTTGCTCAAATTGTGACTTACTGCCAAATGATGCGGTTTTTCCCTCTTTTTTAAGTTGTCACCGAAAGGGACAAGCGGTAGAAAATAGATGGATGGATGTTTAATTGTATCGTATTTATAGAATGAATTTACAAAAATATACATTTTGACATTATTCTTGTATTTGTGTTACTTTTCCTGGCCGACATTTCCATTAGGTTTTAATATATTTCAACTTTATGCTTCTAAATTAAAGATGTACCCGTCATTTTGTTACAGTTTTATTCTCATAAAAGTGTGAAGGATTATGAGTTTATTCTTTGAATATTTGTTTTTATTCCCATAAATATTTTGACTTTTCTTGTAGAAATCACTGCAGTTTTGGTGGTGTTTTTCTTTGGTTTTGTTGTTAATTTGCCATGAGTCTTTTCTCTATCATATTTCGACTTACTGCTACCAAAAAAAAAAAATATATATATATATATATATATTTATTTTTTTTATTTTTTTTATTTTATGACATAATTCTCATAATAATTTGATTTTATTCTTGTAAAATGACTGCATTTCTGCTGTTTGTTTTGTTGTTTTTCTTGTAAACATCTACTTTCGGCTTCTAAAAAAATATTTGAAATCTGACCCCATTCTCATAATATTTAGACTTTATTCTTGTAAAATGACTGCATTTCTGCATTTTATTTGTTTTTATATTTCAACATTCTGCTTCTAAAATAATATTTTACATTTATGACCTCATTCTCATAACATTGTGACTTCATTCATGTAAAATTACTGCATTTCTCTTTTATTTTGTTTTTTGTATTTTTTTTCTTGTATATTTCAACTTTCTGCCGCTAAAAATATTTTAATCATATGACCTTATTCTCGTAATACTTTGACTTTATTCATGTAAAATGACTGCATTTCTAAAGTTTTTTGTTTGTTTTGTTGTTTTTTCTTGTATATTTCAACTTTCTGCTTCTAAAAAATATTTGAAATCTCTGACCTCATTCTCATATTTTGACTTTATTCTTGTAAAATGACTGCATTTCTGCATTTTGTTTGTTTTTATATTCCAACATTCTGCTTCTAAAATAATATTTTACATTTATGACCACATTCTTATAATATTTTGACGTTATTCTTGTAAAATGACTGCATTTCTGGAGTTTTTTTGTTTGTTTTGTTGTTTTTCCTTGTATATTTCAACTTTCTGCCTCTAAAAAATATTTTTAATTTTATGATCTTATTCTCATAATACTTTGACTATATTCATGTAAAATTACTGCATTTCTGAAGTTTTTTGTTTTGTTGTTTTTTCTTGTATATTTCAACTTTCTGCTTCTAAAAAATCTTAATTTTCTGACATCATTCTCATAATATTTTGACTTTATTCTTGTAAAATGACTGCATTTCTGTTTTGTTTTTATGTTTGTTTTGTTGTTTTTCCCATTCATATTTCAACTTTCTGCTTCTAAAAAAAAGGACCTCATTCTAATATTTTGAATTTATTCTTGTAAAATGACTGCATTTCTGCATTTTATTTGTTTTTATACGTTTGTATTTCAACATTCTGCTTCTAAAAGAATATTTTACATTTATGACCACATTCTTATAATATTTAGACTTTATTCTTGTAAAATTACTGCATTTCTGAAGTTTTTTGTTTGTTTTGTTGTTGTTTCTTGTATATTTCAACTTTCTGCTTCTAAAAAATCTTAATTTTATGACATCATACTCATAATATTTTGACTTCATCCTTGTAAAATGACTGCATTTCTGTTTTGTTTGTTTTGTTTTTTCTTGTATATTTCAACATTCCGCTTTTAAGAAATATTTTAATTATATGACCTTGTTTTGTTTTTATATTTCAACTTTCTGCTTCTAAAAAATCTTTTAATTTTTTGACCTCGTTCTCATAATAATTTGACTTTATTCATGTAAAATGACTGCATTTCTGTTTTGTTTTTATGTTTGTTTTGTTGTTTTTCCCATTCATATTTCAACTTTCTGCTTCTAAAAAAAAGGACCTCATTCTCATTATATTTAGACTTTATTCTTGTAAAATGACTGCATTTCTGCATTTTATTTGTTTTTATATTCCAACATTCTGCTTCTAAAATAATATTTTACATTTATGACCACATTCTTATAATATTTTGACTTTATTCTTGTAAAATGACTGCATTTCTGTAGTTTTTTTGTTTGTTTTGTTGTTTTTCCTTGTATATTTCAACTTTCTCATTCTCATATTTTGACTTCATTCATGTAAAATTATTGCATTTCTGTTTTGTTTTGTGTAGTTTTTTGTTGTATATTTCAACGTTCTGCCTCTAAAAAATATTTAAATTTTATGACCTTATTCTCATAATACTTTGACTTTATTCATGTCAAATGTATGCATTTCTGAAGTTTTTTGTTTGTTTTTTGTTTTTTTCTTGTATATTTCAACTTTCTGCTTCTAAAAAATCCTAATTTTATGACATCATTCTTATAATATTTTGACTTTATTCTTGTAAAATGACTGCATTTCTGTGTTTTTTTGTTAGTTTTGTTGTTGTTTTCTTGCATATTTCAACTTTCTGCGTCTAAGAAATATTTTAATTATATGACTTCATTTTATTTTTATATTTCAACTTTCTGCTTCTAAAAAAACCTTAATTTTATGACCTCGTTCTCATAATATTTTGACTTTATTCTTGTAAAATGACTGCATTTCTGTTTCGTTTTTATGTTTGTTTGTTTTTTTCCCATTCAAATGTCAACTTTCTGCTTCTAAAAAGATATTTTAATTATATGACCTCATTCTCACAATATTTTGACTTCATTCATGTAAAATGACTGCATTTCTGTTTAGTTTTGTGTAGTTTTTTCTTGTACATTTCAACTTTCTGCCTCTAAAAATATTTTAATTTTATGACCTTGTTCTCATAACACTTTGACTTCATTCATGTAAAATTACTGCATTTCTGAAGTTTTTTGTTAGTTTTGTTGTTTTTTTCTTGTATATTTCAACTTTCTGCTTCTAAAAAATCTTAATTTTCTGACATCATTCTCATAATATTTTGACTTTATTCTTGTAAAATGACTGCATTTCTGTTTTGTTTTTATGTTTGTTTTGTTGTTTTTCCCATTCATATTTCAACTTTCTGCTTCTAAAAAAAAGGACCTCATTCTAATATTTTGAATTTATTCTTGTAAAATGACTGCATTTCTGCATTTTATTTGTTTTTATACGTTTGTACTTCAACATTCTGCTTCTAAAAGAATATTTTACATTTATGAACACATTCTTATAATATTTAGACTTTATTCTTGTAAAATTACTGCATTTCTGGAGTTTTGTTTGTTTTGTTGTTGTTTCTTGTATATTTCAACTTTCTGCTTCTAAAAAATCTTAATTTTATGACATCATACTCATAATATTTTGACTTCATCCTTGTAAAATGACTGCATTTCTGTTTGTTTTTTTTTGTTTTTTCTTGTATATTTCAACTTTCCGCTTCTAAGAAATATTTTAATTATATGACCTTGTTTTGTTTTTATATTTCAACTTTCTGCTTCTAAAAAATCTTTTAATTTTTTGACCTCGTTCTCATAATAATTTGACTTTATTCATGTAAAATGACTGCATTTCTGTTTTGTTTTTATGTTTGTTTTGTTGTTTTTCCCATTCATATTTCAACTTTCTGCTTCTAAAAAAAGGACCTCATTCTCATTATATTTAGACTTTATTCTTGTAAAATGACTGCATTTATGTAGTTTTTTTGTTTGTTTTGTTGTTTTTCCTTGTATATTTCAACTTTCTCATTCTCATATTTTGACTTCATTCATGTAAAATTATTGCATTTCTGTTTTGTTTTGTGTAGTTTTTTGTTGTATATTTCAACATTCTGCCTCTAAAAAATATTTAAATTTTATGACCTTATTCTCATAATACTTTGACTTTATTCATGTCAAATGACTGCATTTCTGAAGTTTTTTGTTTGTTTTTTGTTTTTTTCTTGTATATTTCAACTTTCTGCTTCTAAAAAAATCCTAATTTTATGACATCATTCTTATAATATTTTGACTTTATTCTTGTAAAATGACTGCATTTCTGTGTTTTTTTTTGTTAGTTTTGTTGTTGTTTTCTTGTATATTTCAATTTTCTGCTTCTAAGAAATATTTTAATTATATGACTTCATTTTATTTTTATATTTCAACTTTCTGCTTCTAAAAAAACCTTAATTTTATGACCTCGTTCTCATAATATTTTGACTTTATTCTCGTAAAATGACTGCATTTCTGTTTAGTTTTGTGTAGTTTTTTCTTGTACATTTCAACTTTCTGCCTCTAACAATATTTTAATTTTATGACCTTATTCTCATAATACTTTTACTTCATTCATGTAAAATTACTGCATTTCTGAAGTTTTTTGTTAGTTTTGTTGTTTTTTTCTTGTATATTTCAACTTTCTGCTTCTAAAAAAACTCTTTTAATTTTATGACATCATTCTCATAATACTTTGACTTTATTCTTGTAAAATGACTGCATTTCTGTTTTGTTTTTATGTTTGTTTTGTTGTTTTCCCCATTCATATTTCAACTTTCTGCTTCTAAAAAAAAAGGACCTCGTTCTCATAATATTTTGACTTTATTCTTGTAAAATGACTGCATTTCTGTTTCGTTTTTTTGTTTGTTTTGTTTTTCCCATTCAAATTTCAACTTTCTGCTTCTAAAAAGATATTTTAATTATATGACCTCATTCTCACAATATTTTGACTTCATTCATGTAAAATGCAGTCATTTTACATGAATGAAGCGGTATAGCTCGGTTGGTAGAGCGGCCGGGCCAGCAACTTGAGGGTTCCAGGTTCGATCCCCGCTTCCGCCATCCTCGTCACTGCCGTTGTGTCCTTGGGCAAGACACTTTACCCACCTGCTCCCAGTGCCACCCACACTGCTTTAAATGTAACTTAGATATTGGCTTTCACTATGTAAAGCGCTTTGAGTCACTAGAGAAAAGTGCTATATAAATATAATTCACTTCATTTCTGTTTAGTTTTGTGTATTTTTTCTTGTACATTTCAACTTTCTGCCTCTAAAAATATTTTAATTTTATGACCTTATTCTCATAACACTTTGACTTTCTTCATGTAAAATTACTGCATTTCTGAAGTTTTTTGTTAGTTTTGTTTTTCTCTTGTATATTTCAACTTTCTGCTTCTAAAAAAACTCTTAATTTTATGACATCATTCTCATAATACTTTGACTTTATCCTTGTCAAATGACTGCATTTCTGTTTTGTTTTTATGTTTGTTTTGTTGTTTTTCCCTTTCTGCTTCTAAAAAAAGGACCACAGTCTCATAATATTTTGACTTTATTTGTGAAATGACTGCTTTTTTGAAGGGTTTTTTGTTTGTTGGTTTAGTTTAATTGCTGATTCTTTTTTCTTTTCATTTTCAATTGTGTGCTTCTGAAATCAAATTTATTTCCCTTCACAACATTAGGACTTTATTCTCGAAAAAGTTTTTGTTTTTCCCCTTATTTTGACTTTTCTCTACTAATATTTTAGCTTTCTTCTCCTAAAATGACTCCATTTTTGTCCATCTTTGCCCGTTATGTTTAATTGTGCTACTTTTGTACTTTTCCTAACGTGCGGAGAGCTGCTAAAATGCACTTTGGACATCGAAGTGTTGGACTCACTCTGAGCTCACAGTCCTCGTTAACGGCCACGTTGCTGGGCTTCAGGTCCTGCAGCAGACAAACGATACGGCACAAACGTTGAACACGGTGACGTCACTTGCACACGTTGAACGATGCAGGAGATAAAGTGGAAGTGGTTGTCAGAGCGACAGGAAGTGAAAGTTGATTGACTCACTCTGTGAATCAAGCCCGCTGAATGGATGTACTGTTGCACACATGCGGGGAGGAGACAAAGAAGCAGACATTAGTGCACTTGTCCACACATTAGTGCACTAGTCCACACATTAGTGCACTAGTCCACACATTAGTGCACTTGTCCACACATTATTAGTGCACTAGTCCAGACATTAGTGCACTAGTCCACACATTAGTGCACTAATCCACACATTAGTGCACTTGTCCAGACATTAGTGCACTAGTCCACACACCCATGGCTACTTTTGCTCATTTCCATGGAAACTGGCCAGACTGAACAGCTGGAGCCTGCACTTTTTGGCACACAAATGTGTTTCACCTCCATTCTTTTGCAACGTGAGCCCAGATGTTTGGTAAATCTATGGACGAGTGCACGAGACATAAGACTCACGGAGATGCTTTTTCCAAACCAGCCCAAAACTGAGCGGCAAACACAATAAAAGTGTCATATCATAGGACGATTTTGTAACTTTACCACATATTTAAAATTCAAAACAAGAAGTTTTAGAAGTAAATAAAACAATATGTGACAATTTGAATGTCCAATATAGCTAATAATCTGTCATTATTTAAAATAATAATTTCAATTGGTTGCACCATACCAAATGTATTTATAAACCACATTAGATAAATAAAGGGCTGTACACCACAAACAAGTAAACACACAAAAAGCAGAGAAATATAGGCAAAGGACAGACTAAAATATATAATTTAAAACATATATATATATATATATATATATATATATATATATATATATATATATATATATATATATATATATATATATATCCCAGCATGTATGTGTGGGGGAAAAAAATCACAAGACTATTTAATCTCTACAGGCCTGTTTCATGAGGGGGTTCCCTCAATCATCAGGAGATTTTAATGGGAGCATTCACATACCATGGTTTATATAGGGCACAGAGTGGGTGGGTACAGGCTGGCGTAGGGGCGTGGTGATTGGCTCATGTGTTACCTAGGAGGTGTTTCCGTCTGTGGCGGCATGCTGTTACAATTTCGCTGCGCTTGTTGAGGGATGACAGGTCTGGACGGTAAATAATAAACAGTTTTTCTTTCAAGCATAGGTTGCATCTTTTATTACCACTATTGTAAGGTGTGCTGGATGCAAGAATTTGCCATGTTATTGAATATTCAACATTATTGTCTTTGACAAAAAAGACAATAATGTTGAATATTCAATAACATGGCAAATTCTTGCATCCAGCACACCTTACAATAGTGGTAATAAAAGATGCAACCTATGCTTGAAAGAAAAACTGCAAGAATTTGCCATGTTATTGAATATTCAACATTATTGTCTTTGACAATAAAGACAATAATGTTGAATATTCAATAACATGGCAAATTCTTGCATCCAGCACACCTTACAATAGTGGTAATAAAAGATGCAACCTATGCTTGAAAGAAAAACTGTTTATTATTTACCGTCCAGACCTGTCATCCCTCAACAAGCGCAGCGAAATTGTAACAGCATGCCGCCACAGACGGAAACACCTCCTAGGTAACAAATGAGCCAATCACCACGCCCCTACACCAGCCTGTACCCACCCACTCTGTGCCCTATATAATCCATGGTATGTGAATGCTCCCATTAAAATCTCCTGATGATTGAGGGAACCCCCCCTCATGAAACAGGCCTGTAGAGATGAAGTAATCTTGTGATTTTTTTTCCCCACACATACATATATTGCGCTCTACTACGGTATCGAGCACTATTTTTTGGATAACCTTATTAAGATATATATATATATATATATATATATATATATATATATATATATATATGTACATAAAAAGAGCAGATAAAAATTATCTTAAGAGCAATTTGTTAAATTAAAGGCACTTAAAAAAACACAGTTTAAAGTCTCATGTACTAATTAATTAATCCAATTTAAAACATCTGGAATGGAATGACTGATAATAAAATACAAATAATGGATACTTGTCCAAAATAGCCATCCTCAATAATCCAGGAAATTAAGATGACATTATTTTTAATTTACACTAATATGAAGAATATTTATTTTTCACTCAATTAACAATTTTATTTAAATAAAGATGTGAAATAAAAAAGTTACTATTTTAAATAATTATAAACAATTCATCACTAAAATGATGAATATTTATTCTTTTTTACTCAATGAACAATTTTATTTAAATAAAGATGTGAAATAAAAAGTTGGTATTTTAAACAATTATCATAAGTTGCAATACTAATTAAATAAGTTTAAAAAAACTAAAGTAATTTGTGTGATGATTCAATACACATTTTTGTATGATTTAAGTACAAGTCCCATAAATAATTACATTTATATTTTATACTACCAATAAACTATAAATATAACATAATAAAATCATAAAATAATAAAGTTACTGTTATTATTTTGGGTTGAAATATTAATTTAAAAAAAGTTTTTTTTTTTTTTAAGTATTTGGATTCACACTATTTTATACCACCAATTCTATTTAAATTGTGAAATGAAATAAAAATACGAACTAAAAAAAAAGTTCCTATTTTTTAATTATTTTAGGTTGTGATACTAATTTAATATTAAAGCCCAAAAAATAGGATAAAAGTAAATGGAGTTTGGACGATCAAAACATTTCTTTATAGTATTCTCAATAAAATAAAAAAGGTTTAAAAAATGAATTTAATTTGTGATGATTTTTACCATTTAAGTACAAATGATTAAACTTCTATTTTATACTACCAATTATATATATATATATATATATATATATATATATATATATATATATATATATATATATATATAATCATAAAAGTTACTATTATTATCTTAAAATACTAAAGTAAAAAAAAAATCTTTAAAAATTATAATTTCAGTATATTATTTGGATTCAAATGATTTCATACCACTAATACAATTTAAAAATGTTCTTATTTTGTCTTAAGTTGGGATATTAATTCAATATATAAATTAAACTTATAAAACTGAGGGATCATCAATCTTCACGATGACGTCACTATGACTATGATGTGTCCTGTGAGATGACGCCGGCTGCCGGCAGATCATTATTAAGAAAAAACGACCGACAGGAAGGCGAGAAACAGACAACGTGTGGTCGTGTGCGGTTTCTGCACGGATGAAAAGTCACCTTGAGGCCTCGCAGCAGCTGATAGATCAAGAACTGAACGTGCTCGTCAGACAACCTCTGGAACTTGACTATGTTGTTGAGGTCTGCACCCATCAGGTTGGTGACCAGGTAGCTGCAAACAAGAGAGTGAACATCCATGCAGGTCAACACCATGGTGGTGATGGTGATGATGGTGCCATCACCATGGTGATGATGGTGCCATCACCATGGTGATGATGGTGATGGTGAGAAAGTTTACAGTTGGTTGAAGTCCTCCAAGGTGGCAGCAGGTGTGAAGACGTCCAGCAGCCCGATCACCTGAGGAGAATCAGCCCTGGTCATCAATAGGAGACTTGCTGGGATCAATAGGAGACTTGCTGGGATCAATAGGGGACTTGCTGGGATCAATAGGGGACTTGCTGGGATCAATAGGGGACTTGCTGGGATCAATAGGGGACTTGCTGGGATCAATAGGGGACTTGCTGGGATCAATAGGGGACTTGCTGGGATCAATAGGGGACTTACTGGGATCAATAAGAGACTTGCTGGGATCAATAAGAGACTTGCTGGGATCAATAAGAGACTTGCTGGGATCAATAAGGGACTTGCTGGGATCAATAGGGGACTTGCTGGGATAAATAACAGACTTGCTGGGATCAATAGGGGACTTGCTGGGATCAATAGGGGACTTGCTGGGATCAATAGGGGACTTGCTGGGATCAATAGGGGACTTGCTGGGATCAATAGGTGACTTGCTGAGATCAATAGGGGACTTACTGGGATCAATAAGAGACTTGCTGGGATCACTAAGGGACTTGCTGGGATCAATAGGGGACTTGCTGGGATCAATAGGGGACTTGCTGGGATCAATAGGGGACTTGCTGGGATCAATAGGGGACTTGCTGGGATCAATAAGAGACTTGCTGGGATCAATAGGGGACTTGCTGGGATCAATAGGGGACTTGCTGGGATCAATAGGGGACTTGCTGGGATCAATAGGGGACTTGCTGAGATCAATAGGGGACTTGCTGGGATCAATAAGAGACTTGCTGGGATCAATAAGAGACTTGCTGGGATCAATAAGAGACTTGCTGGGATCAATAAGAGACTTGCTGGGATCAATAAGGGACTTGCTGGGATCAATAGGGGACTTGCTGGGATCAATAAGAGACTTGCTGGGATCAATAGGGGACTTGCTGGGATCAATAGGGGACTTGCTGGGATCAATAGGGGACTTACTGGGATCAATAAGAGACTTGCTGGGATCACTAAGGGACTTGCTGGGATCAATAGGGGACTTGCTGGCATCAATAGGGGACTTGCTGGGATCAATAGGGGACTTGCTGGGATCAATAAGGGACTTGCTGGGATCAATAGGGGACTTGCTGGGATCAATAGGTGACTTGCTGAGATCAATAGGGGACTTACTGGGATCAATAAGAGACTTGCTGGGATCAATAGGGGACTTGCTGGGATCAATAGGGGACTTGCTGGGATCAATAAGAGACTTGCTGGGATCAATAGGGGACTTGCTGGGATCAATAGGGGACTTGCTGGGATCAATAAGAGACTTGCTGGGATAAATAACAGACTTGCTGGGATCAATAGGGGACTTGCTGGGATCAATAGGGGACTTGCTGGGATCAATAGGGGACTTGCTGGGATCAATAGGGGACTTGCTGGGATCAATAGGGGACTTACTGGGATCAATAAGAGACTTGCTGGGATCAATAGGGGACTTGCTGGGATCAATAAGAGACTTGCTGGGATCAATACGGGACTTGCTGGGATCAATAGGGGACTTGCTGGGATCAATAAGAGACTTGCTGGGATCAATAGGGGACTTGCTGGAATCAATAGGGGACTTGCTGGGATTAATAGGGGACTTGCTGGGATCAATAGGGGACTTGCTGGGCTCAATAAGAGACTTGCTGGGATCAATAGGGGACTTGCTGGGATCAATAGGGGACTTGCTGGGATAAATAGGGGACTTGCTGGGCTCAATAAGAGCCTTGCTGGGATCAATAGGGGACTTGCTGGGATCAATAGGGGACTTGCTGGGATCAATAAGAGACTTGCTGGGATCAATAAGGGACTTGCTGGGATCAATAGGGGACTTGCTTGGATCAATAGGGGACTTGCTGGGATCAATAGGGGACTTGCTGGGATCAATAGGGGACTTGCTGGGATCAATAGGGGATTTGCTGGGATAAATAGGGGACTTGCTGGGCTCAATAAGAGCCTTGCTGGGATCAATAGGGGACTTGCTGGGATCAATAGGGGACTTGCTGGGATCAATAAGAGACTTGCTGGGATCAATAGGGGACTTGCTGGGATCAATAGGGGACTTGCTGGGATCAATAAGAGACTTGCTGGGATAAATAACAGACTTGCTGGGATCAATAGGGGACTTGCTGGGATCAATAGGGGACTTGCTGGGATCAATAGGGGACTTGCTGGGATCAATAGGGGACTTGCTGGGATCAATAGGGGACTTACTGGGATCAATAAGAGACTTGCTGGGATCAATAGGGGACTTGCTGGGATCAATAAGAGACTTGCTGGGATCAATAGGGGACTTGCTGGGATCAATAGGGGACTTGCTGGGATCAATAAGAGACTTGCTGGGATCAATAGGGGACTTGCTGGAATCAATAGGGGACTTGCTGGGATTAATAGGGGACTTGCTGGGATCAATAGGGGACTTGCTGGGCTCAATAAGAGACTTGCTGGGATCAATAGGGGACTTGCTGGGATCAATAGGGGACTTGCTGGGATAAATAGGGGACTTGCTGGGCTCAATAAGAGCCTTGCTGGGATCAATAGGGGACTTGCTGGGATCAATAGGGGACTTGCTGGGATCAATAAGAGACTTGCTGGGATCAATAAGGGACTTGCTGGGATCAATAGGGGACTTGCTTGGATCAATAGGGGACTTGCTGGGATCAATAGGGGACTTGCTGGGATCAATAGGGGACTTGCTGGGATCAATAGGGGATTTGCTGGGATAAATAGGGGACTTGCTGGGCTCAATAAGAGCCTTGCTGGGATCAATAGGGGACTTGCTGGGATCAATAGGGGACTTGCTGGGATCAATAAGAGACTTGCTGGGATGAATAAGGGACTTGCTGGGATCAATAGGGGACTTGCTTGGATCAATAGGGGACTTGCTGGGATCAATAGGGGACTTGCTGGGATCAATAGGGGACTTACTGGGATCAATAAGAGACTTGCTGGGATCACTAAGGGACTTGCTGGGATCAATAGGGGACTTGCTGGGATCAATAGGGGACTTGCTGAGATCAATAAGGGACTTGCTTGGATCAATAGGGGACTTGCTGGGATCAATAGGTGACTTGCTGAGATCAATAGGGGACTTACTGGGATCAATAAGAGACTTGCTGGGATCACTAAGGGACTTGCTGGGATCAATAGGGGACTTGCTGGAATCAATAAGAGACTTGCTGGGATCAATAAGGGACTTGCTGGGATCAATAGGGGACTTGCTGGGATCAATAAGAGACTTGCTGGGATCAATAGGGGACTTGCTGGGATAAATAACAGACTTGCTGGGATCAATAGGGGACTTGCTGGGATCAATAGGAGACTTGCTGGGATCAATAGGGGACTTGCTGGGATCAATAGGGGACTTACTGGGATCAATAAGAGACTTGCTGGGATCACTAAGGGACTTGCTGGGATCAATAGGGGACTTGCTGGGATCAATAGGGGACTTGCTGGGATCAATAAGAGACTTGCTGGGATCAATAGGGGACTTGCTGGGATCAATAGGGGACTTGCTGGGATCAATAGGGGACTTGCTGGGATCAATAGGGGACTTGCTGGGATCAATAGGGGACTTGCTGGGCTCAATAGGGGACTTGCTGGGCTCAATAAGAGACTTGCTGGGATCAATAGGGGACTTGCTGGGATAAATAGGGGACTTGCTGGGATAAATAGGGGACTTGCTGGGCTCAATAAGAGCCTTGCTGGGATCAATAGGGGACTTGCTGGGATCAATAGGGGACTTGCTGGGATCAACAGGGGACTTGCTGGGATCAATAGGGGACTTGCTGGGATCAATAGGGGACTTGCTGGGATCAATAGGAGACTTTCTGGGCTCAATAAGAGACTTGCTGGGATCAATAGGGGACTAGCTGGGATCAATAGGGGACTTGCTGGGATCAATAAGAGACTTGCTGGGATCAATAGGGGACTTGCTGGGATCAATAAGAGACTTGCTGGGATCAATAGGGGACTTGCTGGGATAAATAACAGACTTGCTGGGATCAATAGGGGACTTGCTGGGATCAATAGGGGACTTGCTGGGATCAATAGGGGACTTGCTGGGATCAATAAGAGACTTTCTGGGATCAATAGGGGACTTGCTGGGATCAATAGGAGACTTGCTGGGATCAATAAGGGACTTGCTGGGATCAATAGGAGACTTGCTGGGATCAATAAGGGACTTGCTGGGATCAATAGGGGACTTGCTGGGATCAATAAGAGACTTGCTGGGATCAATAGGGGACTTGCTGGGATCAATAAGGGACTTGCTGGGATCAATAGGGGACTTGCTGGGATCAATAGGGGACTTGCTGGGATCAATAGGTGACTTGCTGGGATCAACAAGAGACTTGCTGGGATCAATAGGGGACTTGCTGGGATCAATAGGAGACTTGCTGGGATCAACAGGGGAGTTGCTGACTTCAGCGTATATTATTACTCACGTTCTCGTGTTTCATGTGCTTGAGGAGCCTCAGTTCCCGGTAGGAGCGGCGACTGTGGACCAGAGACTGGAAAGGCCTGGAGAGCTTCTTCAACGCCACTTTCTGCCGCAGGACCACATCGTAGGCCGAGCTGAGGACACACGTGGTCAGGTCACATGATCACGTGGTCACATGGTCACATGGTCACATGGTGCACACCCTCTGGCAATAATCCTAAAGTGACTTTCATCAATAATATTCATAACCCAGTTTTAGGTCAGAGGACACAATGTTTTTATTTAGATAGATAGATAGATAGATAGATAGATAGATAGATAGATAGATAGATAGATAGATAGATAGATAGATAGATAGATAGATAGATAGATAGATAGATACATAGATAGTACTTTATTGATTCCTTCAGGAGAGTTCCCTCGGAAAAATAAAAAATAATTTACTTACTCTTTTTCCCCATTTTTACAGTTTCAATATTATTTTTTACAACTTAACTACCGTCATATTAGGATTTTTAATTTGCTAAAAGTGTAACTTTTTATGTTATGATTTTATTCTAAGATTATTTACACTTAATTCATTGTGACTTTTTCTGCAAACTTATAATTATAACAGTTATAATTATAATATTATTGTATGGAGCTTGTAAAATTACTGCTTTTTACAGCTTTTTTTCAGTATGTACCAAGAGCCAATAATATATATATATATATATATATATATATATATATATATATATATATATATATATATATATGTCTTAATAAGGTTATCCAAAAAATAGTGCTCGATACCGTAGTAGAGCGCAATATATGTATGTGTGGGAAAAAAATCACAAGACTATTTCATCTCTACAGGCCTGTTTCATGAGGGGTTCCCTCAATCATCAGGAGATTTTAATGGGAGCATTCACATACCATGGTTTATATAGGGCACAGAGTGGGTGGGTACAGGCTGGCGTAGGGGCGTGGTGATTGGCTCATGTGTTACCTAGGAGGTGTTTCCGTCTGTGGCGGCATGGTGATACAATTTCGCTGCGCTTGTTGAGGGATGACAGGTCTGGACGGTATATAATAAACAGTTTCTCTTTCAAGCATAGGTTGCATCTTTTATTACCACTATTGTAAGGTGTGCTGGATGCTTGAATATTGTTGAATATTCAATAACATGGCAAATTCTTGCATCCAGCACACCTTACAATAGTGGTAATAAAAGATGCAACCTATGCTTGAAAGAGAAACTGTTTATTATTTACCGTCCAGACCTGTCATCCCTCAACAAGCGCAGCGAAATTGTATCAGCATGCCGCCACAGACGGAAACACCTCCTAGGTAACACATGAGCCAATCACCACACCCCTACGCCAGCCTGTACCCACCCACTCTGTGCCCTATATAAACCATGGTATGTGAATGCTCCCATTAAAATCTCCTGATGATTGAGGGAACCCCTCATGAAACAGGCCTGTAGAGATGAAATAGTCTTGTGATTTTTTTCCCACACATACATATATATATATATATATAAAATTAGAAGCAGCTGAGTAACAAAGAAGCTGATTGGCCGCAACGCCAGGTGCATGCACAGGTGAGACCCGTCACACTAAAGTGTACACAAACATTGAAATAAATAATGTTAATACTTTGACTGTGTATTGTGAAACCCCAAAGTGTGACTACAAGATGTTTCGTAACCAAGAGGAAGTGAAGCAACACCGTCTTGTAATTTCCCCCACCTCATTAGGAACACTGCTACAGTCCACATCAATATACACCTCATAGATGCTGTCAGGGATGGGTGTCGCCATAGCAACCGTCAGACCCCCCACTGGCCCTCAGAGGTGTTGATGCAAAAGACATGAAATGTTTGCATAATTGTGATGATTGTGCTGAATAACTTTTAGTATTTCAATGATCATTCCAGCACATGCATGCAGCCTCGCCCCTGCACACGCACACGCACACGCACACGCAGGCGGACTCACCACACAGAACCGTAGGCTCCGGAGCCCACCGGCGTCAGGTTCTGGTACCGCTCCGGAACCTCCCACACCGTCTTGTTCAGCTCCTGGCGGTAGAATCCCGGCCTGGCGGACATGTTGGAGCGGGTGTCAGCGGGCAGGACGCACAATAGGTGCCGGGAAGAGAGGACCAGGGGAGCGGGCTGCTGCTCCCTGCTGTAGCCGAGCTGCTGTGCTGCTGCACCGGCCACTGACAGCCGGAACCCCCGCCTCCTTCCTCCCTTTGTCTGGATGACTGCAGCACAAACACGCCCCCTTCTGGTGGAAACTGGTACTCGTGTATTTGTTTATCATCTCCATTTATTTGTTATTATTTATTTTATTTATTTGTCTGGATCACATGAGAAAATAACATGAGGATAAATTATATTAACAAGTGATATTAAAGGATATTAACCAATTATATTAAATTACATTAACAAATTATATTAAATGATATTAACAAATAATATTAAATTATATTAACAAATAATATTAAAGGATATTGACAAACGATATTAAATTATATAAACAAATGATATTAAATGATATTAACAAATGATATTAAATGATATTACCAAATGATATTAAATTATATTAACAAATAATATTAAATGATATTAACAAATTATATTAAATGATATTAACAAATTATATTAAATAATATTAACAAATTATATTAAATTATATTAACAAATGATATTAAAGGATATTAACAAATGACATTAAATGATATAAACAAATGATATAAAATTATATTAACATATGTTAAATTATATTTAAAACATTATATTAAATGATATTCCCAAATGATATTAAATTATATTAACAAATAAAAATAAATGATATTAACAAATTATATTAAATGATATTAACAAATGATATTAATTGATATTACCAAATGATATTAAATGATATTAACAAATAATATTAAATGATATTAACAAATTATGTTAAATGATATCAACAAATGATATTAAATAATATTAACAAATGATATTAAATGATATTAACAAATGATATTAAAGGATATTAACAAATGATATTAAATGATATAAACAAATGATATTAAATGATATTAACATATGTTAAATTATATTTAAAACATTATATTAAATGATATTAATAAATTATATTAAATGATATTAACAAAAGATATTAGATAATATTAACAAATTATATTAAATTATATTAACATAGTAATATATTCATATATGCACATATATATATATGTATATATATATATATATATATATATATATATATATATATATATATATATATACATATATATATATATATATATATATATATATATATATATATATATATATATATATATATATATATATATAAATTTGTCCTCTACATTTGACCCATCCCCATGTTCACCCCCTGGGAGGTGAGGGGAGCAGTGAGCAGCAGCGGTGGCCGCGCCTGGGAAAATCATTTTTGGGGATTTAACCCCCAATTCCAACCCTTGAGGCTGAGTGCCAAGTAGGGAGGTAATGGCTCCCATTTTTATAGTCTTAAAACATTATATTAAATGATATTAACAAATTATATTAAATGATATTAAATTATATTAACAAATAAAAATAAATGATATCAACAAATTATATTAAATGATATTAACAAATTATATTAATTGATATTACCAAATTATATTAAATGATATTAACAAATAATATTAAATGATATTAACAAATTATGTTAAATGATATTAACAAATGATATTAAATAATATTAACAAATTAAATTAAATGATATTAACAAATGATATTAAAGGATATTAACAAATGATATCAAATGATACAAACAAATGATATTAAATGATATTAACATATGTTAAATTATATTTAAAACATTATATTAAATGATATTAATAAATTATATTAAATGATATTAACAAAAGATATTAGATAATATTAACAAATTATATTAAATTATATTAACATAGGGCAGCACGGTGCAGAGGGGTTAGTGCATCTGCCTCACAATACGAAGGTCCTGAGTAGTCTTGGGTTCAATCCCGGCCTCGGGATCTTTCTGTGTGGAGTTTGCATGTTCTCCCCGTGACTGCGTGGGTTCCCTCCGGGTACTCCGGCTTCCTCCCACCTCCAAAGACATGCACCTGGGGATAGGTTGATTGGCAACACTAAATTGGCCCTAGTGT
>NC_084572.2:7427500-7467500 GCF_033978685.3 Nerophis lumbriciformis | reverse complement strand
ATTTTGGGCGGGGAGGGGGCGTGGTTAAGAGGGGGAGGAGTATATTTACAGCTAGGATTCACCAAGTCAAGTATTTCATATATATATATATTAGAGACGCGCGGATAGGCAATTATTTCATCCGCAACCGCATCAGAAAGTCGTCAACCATCCGCCATCCACCCGATCTAACATTTAATCAGAACCGCATCCGCCCGCACCCGCCCGTTGTTATATATCTAATATAGACGATGCAAGGCATTAGTGAGGTTATAAAGCTTTTGCCTGTTAAAGAAAGGAGACTGATCCAATGCGGCACAGACATTCGCGTGCCACGCTGTCACGGCCCAGACGCACACCAGTGCGCAATCATATGGGAGCCGCGCTGAGCGCACCTCCAAGCGCGTCTCGCTGCCGACGACGGCCGGGTATATGGGCCCGACGCTCCAGCGCCATCCATTTTCAGGGCTAGTTGATTCGGCAGGTGGGTTGTTACACACTCCTTAGCGGGTTCCGACTTCCATGGCCACCGTCCTAGCTGCTGTCTATATCAACCAGGGTGAGCCCCACCCCTTCTCTGCTCCGTAAAAGTGTCCATCTCTTTTCTTTTTTTTTTCTTCTGTTGTGGCATATGCAGCAGGTGCCTGCTCGTTTTTCGTATGTGGGTAACAACATTTAACTATGTATATATATTTCCGAATTGGTTTAACTGCCACCCGCCTGAATCTATTTAAAATCAAAATTTTTTTTTTCAACCGCCCGACCCGACCCGCGGATAAAATCTAATTTTTTTAAATTTTATCCGCCCGATCCGCGGATAATCCGCGGACTCCGCGGTTGTGCCCGCAAACCGCGCATCTCTAATATATATATATATATATATATATATATATATATTATATATAGAGAGAGATACTTGAATTTCAGTGTTCATTTATTTACACATATACACACACATAACACTTATCTACTCATTGTTGAGTTAAGGGTTGAATTGTCCATCCTTGTTCTATTTGTCACTATTTTTCTAACCATGCTGAACGCCCTCTCTGATGATGCATTGCTGTGTGGCACGCACAAAAGTGCTTTCATCAAATGCACTAGATGGCAGTACTGTCCTGTTTAAGAGTGTCACAACATTGCTGTTTACGGCAGACGAACTGCTTTACGGTAGACAAAAACGTGACTGCTGTTGTTGTGTGTTGTTACCGCGCTGGGAGGACGTTAATGAAACTGCCTAACAATAAACCCACGTAAGAAACCACTTCAGTCATCAACAATTGCATCGTCAGAGAAATGGATATTGAAACGGTGTAGGTGTGACTTGGTAGGATATGTACAGCAAGTAGTGGGCATAGAGAGAGAGATCAGAAGGCATAAGAAAAGTATCTACATCTGATTATTTACATTTGATTATTTACAATCCGGGAAGGTGGGATGTGGAAGGGAGGGTGTTAGTTTAGGGTTGTAGTTGCCTGGAGGTGTTCTTTTAGTGCGGTTTTGAAGGAGGATAGAGATGCCCTTTCTTTTACACCTGTTGGGAGTGCATTCCACATTGATGTGGCATAGAAAGAGAATGAGTTAAGACCTTTGTTAGATGGGAATCTGGGTTTAACGTGGTTAGTGGAGCTCCCCCTGGTGTTGTGGTTATGGCGCTCATTTACGTTAAGGAAGTAGTTTGACACATACTTCGGTATCAGGGAGGTGTAGCGGATTTTATAGACCAGGCTCAGTGCAAGTTGTTTGACTCTGTCCTCCACCCTGAGCCAGCCCACTTTGGAGAAGTGGGTAGGAGTGAGGTGTGATCTGGGGTGGAGGTCTAGAAGTAATCTGACTAGCTTGTTCTGGGATGTTTGGAGTTTAGATTTGAGGGTTTCGGAGGTGCTAGGGTACCAGGAGGTGCATGCGTAATGGAAAAAGGGTTGAACGAGAGTTCCCGCCAGAATCCTCATGGTGCTTTTGTTGACCAGAGAGGAGATTCTGTAGAGAAATCTCGTTCGTTGGTTGACCTTTTTGATGACCTTTGTTGCCATTTTAATCACAGGAAAGATTAGCCTCTAGAATGGAACCTAGGTAGGTGACCTCATCTTTCCTGGTGATAATTAGTGCCTGCTCAGCTTGTTTGGATTACTAAACTCAAATCTCCTTCCAGCAGCCTGGACTTTCATTTTGATACTTGTTTGTTTGGCCAACACACACACACACACACTAACACACACACACACACACACACACACACACGCACACACACACTAACACATATTGATTGATTGAAAGTTGTATTAGTAGGTTGCACAGTACAGTACATATTCCGTACAATTGACCACTAAATGGTAACACCACAATAAGTTTTTCACGTTCACGTTAATCAATTCACATACACACACTAACACGCACACACTAACACACACATTAACACACTCACACTAATACACACACATTAACACACTCACACACTAACACTCACACACTAACACACTCACACTAACACAGAAACTAGCACACCCACACACTAACACACACATTAACACACTCACACACTAACACACACATTAACACACTCACACTAACACACACACTAGCACACACTAACACACACAATAACACACGCACACACTAACACACATTAACACACTCACACACTAACACACGTTAACACACTCACAAATTAACACACTCACACACTAACACACACAATAACACACGCACACACTAACACACACACATTAACACACTAACACTAACACACACATTAACACACTCACAAATGAACACACTCACACACTAACACACACAATAACACACGCACACACTCACACTAACACACACACATTAACACACTAACACTAACACACACATTAACACGCTCACAAATTAACACACTAGCACACACTAACACACACAATAACACACACACACACTAACACACATTAACACACTCACACACTAACACACGTTAACACACTCACAAATTAACACACTCACACACTAACACACACAATAACACACGCACACACTAACACACACATTAACACACTAACACACACATTAACACACTCACAAATTAACACACTCACACACTAACACACACAATAACACACGCACACACACACACACTAACACACACATTAACACACTAACACACACATTAACACACTCACAAATTAACACACTCACACTAACACACACACTAGCACACACTAACACACACAATAACACATGCACACACTAACACACATTAACACACTCACACACTAACACACGTTAACACACTCACAAATTAACACACTCACACACTAACACACACAATAACACACGCACACACTAACACACACGCATTAACACACTAACACTAACACACACATTAACACACTCACAAATTAACACACTAACACACACAATAACACACGCACACACTAACACACTAACACTAACACACACATTAACACGCTCACACATTAACACACTAACACACGGAGAGGCACACACACACACACAGAGAGAGGCACACACACAAACACACAGAGGCACACACACACACACACACACACACACACACACACACACACACAGAGAGAGAGGCACACACACACACACAGAGAGAGACCCACACACACACACACACAGAGGCGCACACACACACACAGACACAAACACACACACACACACACAGAGGCGCACACACACACACACAGAGGCGCACACACACAGGCACAGGCACACACACAAGCACACTAATACACACACACACACACACAGGCACACACACACACACACACACACACGCACACACACACACAGGCACACACACACACACACAGGCACGCACACAGGCACACTAACACACACACACACAGAGGCGCACACACACAGGCACACTAACACACACACACACAGAGGCGCACACACACAGGCACACTAACACACACACACACACACACAGAGGCGCACACTAACACACACACACACAGAGGCGCACCCAGGCACACACACACACACACACACACACACTCACACACACACACACACACACACACCCCCACACAGAGGCGCACACAAAGGGCCACAGTGTTCCTGTGTTGAAGGGAAGATTTGAAGCCGTGACCAAAGTCTGCTTCAGTTGTTTGCTGGTGCCCAGCATCACTTGTACTTCATCATTGTCACACTGGATGAACACTTCTTGTACTCACAACTGTTTGCAAATGTCTACACACATCTTTGTGTCTGTATCTCAATGTGTGTGTCTATATCTCAATGTGTGTGTCTGTATCTCAATGTGTGTGTCTATATCTCAATGTGTGTGTCTGTATCTCAATGTGTGCGTCTGTATTCACATCCCCATGTCTTAATTTGTGTCTGTTTCCATTTGTGTGTGTGTGTGTGTGTGTGTTGTGTGGGTATAAAAAAAATCTGTGTGTGTGTATCCAGATTTGTGTGAAACAGACACCCAGATTGTGACTTTGGCAACACTTCTGCTCTGTAAGACTTGTGTGTCCATGCAACGTGTAAAAAGACTTGTACATCAAATTTTAATAAACAGTTTTTTTTACACACACGCAAATCGATATAAGCACACAAATTAAAACACGCACACACAGATCTGATTACACACACACACAACTTGTGTGCAGAGATCTGAATATGTAAAAAGACTTGATTTCAATACACAAACACCCTTTTTTAACACACACTCAAATTGATATATGGACACAAATGAAAACACAAACACAAATTAAAACATGGACACACAGATGTGATTACACACACACATTGAGATACAGACACACATATTAGTGCACAGACACGTGAATCAGATTACAGTGTGTGCAAGGCGACAACTAGTGGTGAGTGTAGGGAAAGGAAAGGTGAAGTCTTTTTACACGCTCACATCACTGCACGAACACACAAATCTTACACGGCTGAAAGTGTCGCAAAAGTTGTGTGTAAAAAGACGGCGAATCAGGGTTCCTGCTTCACACAAATCTGAATACACAGGCACACACATTTTTTTTTTTTTTTTTACACACACAAATCGTAATACAGACACACAAATTAAAACACGCACACACTGATCTGATTACACACACACACATTGAAATACGGACACACAAATTAGTACATAGGCTAATGAATCATATTACAGACACACAGATTGAGATATGGCATTTGCTAAAATACACAAATGCTATTTTTTGAACACACACAGATTGAAATACGAACACAAATATATTTATTTTACACACACAAAGATTTAGACACAGACACACAAATTAGTGCACAGACACACAAATCTTACATGGCAGAAAGTGTCTCAAAAGTTGTGTGTAAAAAGACTGCTAATCAGGATTCCTGCTTCACACAAATCAGGCACACACTTTTTTTTACACACACAAATCGTAATACAGACACACAAATTAAAACACGCGCAGACTGATCTTTTACACACAGACACACAAATTAGTACGTAGGCAAATGAATCAGATTACAGACACACAGATTGAGATATGGCAATTGCAGATAGTTTTGTTAAATTACACAAATGACATTTTTTGAACACACACAGATTGAAATACGAACACAAATATATTTATTTTACACACACAAAGATTTAGACAGACACACAAATTAGTGCACAGACACACAAATCTTACACGGCAGAAAGTGTTGCAAAAGTTGTGTGTAAAAAGACGGCTAATCAGGATTCCTGCTTCACACAAATCTGAATACACAGGCACACACACTTTTTTTTACACACACAGAAATCGTAATACGGACACACAAATTAAAACACGCACACACTGATCTGATTACACACACAAATTGAAATACGGACACACAAATTAGTACATAGGCAAATTAATCATATTACAGACACAGAGATTGAGATATGGCATTTGCAGATAGTTTTGCTATAATATGCTAGCAATTTTTTGAACACGCACAGGTTGAAATATGAACTTTTTTTTTTTTACATACACACATCAAAATACGAACATAAATATATTTAATTTACACACACAAAGATTTAGACACAGACACACGTTTTTTTTCTTTCCATGATGGCAGGTGAGGCCCCGCCTCCCCTGACTGCACGTCACTGATATGTATGTGTATATGTATGTATGTATGTATGTATGTATGTATATATCTATCTATCTATCTATCTATCTATCAGTGACGTGTGGTCACTGGAGGCAGGTGAGGCGGGGCCTCACCTGCCATCATGAAAAGAAAACAAATTAATTAAATTGTTATATGTATTCAGTGATTATACTATAAAGTTATTTTCCATTTAACTTCACCAGTTTTAGATTATTTTTATTGAAAATCGCTGAATTTTCACATTTGCCGTTCAAATACTGAGAAGAGACGGTGCGGTGAACAGCAGCCAGTCGAGGCACGTCACTCAGTGCCTCAACATGGATTCCGGACTCGGCTAACTGCTGGCCTGCTGTGCAGTGAGACAGTATTGCTATATGAATTATATTATACATTTCCATAGTTTAGTTAGCTGAGGTATATAATGTACAGTGTATTTTGTCAACAACTGTATGTGTGTAACGTATTTCTTGTGCTGAGCAATCATAAAACTGCTGCGAAGACGCACTGTGTGAGGCTCGCGTAATCACGCCTCCTGGTGCCGGTTAATGCACCCCCGCGCAGACTGCACCCCCCGACGGGAGCGCCACACCAACCAAAGCCCACACCCAAACCCTCCACGTGCAAGACCGAATCCACCCAAAAAAAGTCACTTAACAAGAAGCCAAAAAGTGCAAAAACAACAATGCTCGCGTTGGAGGAGCCGTGAACGGCTGCAGGGACACAATATTAGGTACACCTGCAGACTGCAGCACGGATTTCATATTTCATTTATTCACAACTCCTCCAACACCAACACCACTGTTCCCGCACTTATAAGTAAAGGTAAGACCATAATAACGTTTTTTTTAATTAAATGTGCTTTTTTGTGTGCTACAGTTTGTACGTGTAAAGTTAAAGTTAAGTTAAAGTAGCAATGATTGTCACTTACACACTAGGTGTGGTGAAATGTGTCCTCTGCATTTGACTCATCCCCTTGATCACCCCCTGGGAGGTGAGGGGAGCAGTGAGCAACAGCGGCGCCGCGCCCGGGAATAATTGTTGGTGATTTAACCCCCAATTCCAAGCCTTGATGCTGAGTGCCAAGCAGGGAAGAATGCTGGTATGAGCTTTTAAACATAACCCGTTAACTGCTGCCAATCAAATGGTGAATAAGATACTCTTTAGAGTTCATATGTTTTGTAAATCTATATATGTGTATGTATGTATGTATGTATATATATATATATGTATATATATATATATGTGTGTGTGTGCGTATATATATATGTGTGTATGTATGTGTGTGTGTGTATATATATATATATATATATATATATATATATATATATATATATATATATATATATATATATATATATATATTAGGGATGTCCTGATCCGATATTTGGATCGGATCGGCTGCCGATATTTGCCAAAAAATGCGTATCGGCAAGGCATGGGAAAATGCCGATCCAGTTTTTAAAAAAACTCCGGTTCGTGTTTTCCAACGCACCGATTTAAATAATACATTCCACTTTTCTGCTGCGCCGTAATTTCCGTTCCGCATTTTCCAGCACACCTTCAACACATCCACTGGTCTGTGAATTCTCACGCAGTTGCTTTTAGCTGCTGGCATTACACGACAGGCTCTTCTCACTCTTTCCTGTGTCTCCCTCTCACAGACAGCAAGTGCACCTTCTTACACACGTCACATACTGTCACGTCATACGTCACATACTGTCACGTCATACGTCACATACGTATACGTCCTCCCCGAGCAGAGGGATAGCAGCATGGCTAACGTTAGCTGTGATGCTAGCGCAGCCGTGCGAGCAACGCTCCCTCTAAGGTGCTCGCCTGTGCAATTGCGCACTGTTTAAGCGTCCTCTGCGCATAGCAATTATATGCCACGCACAAAATCAAATTAAAAAATAAGCGCATAACAATTTTCGACACACCGACACGACAGAGAAAACAGTTTTCGTCATCATTGTTCAAATATTGTAACGTCTGTCGAGACGCTTATCTCCATTCGGTGCCACACGTCCACACCATCAAAATGCAGAGGCAAACATTTCCACATCAACACCGTATGAAAAAATTAGTGATTTTTTTAGTTGTGATTTCCTTCTCTGCATGAAAGTTTAAAAGTAGCATATATTAATGCAGTATGAAGAAGAATGTTTTAATGTAGACATGCAAGCCTTGAAAGAACATTTTGAAAATCAAGACTACATTTCCTGCAAATGGGTGCATTTCTACCCTATATTTTAACTTTAGATTTATTCTCATATCAAACTCTTTTGGCTGTCTTTTTGACACTTACATCCGGCGCCCCCCTCCACACCCTGGATTATAAATAATGTAAATAATTCAATGTGATTATCTTGTGTGATGACTGTATTATGATGATAGTATATATCTGATAGTATATATCTGTATCATGAATCAATTTAAGTGGACCCCGACTTAAACAAGTTGAAAAACTTATTGGGGTGTTACCATTTAGTGGTCAATTGTACGGAATATGTACTTCACTGTGCAACCTACTAATAAAAGTCTCAATCAATCAATCAAAACACACAGAATCATCATACTGCTGTGATTATACGCATCAAGTGTTCATTCAAGGCTAAGGCAAAATATCGAGATATATATTGTGTATCGCAATATGGCCTTAAAATATCGCAATATTAAAAAAAGGCCATATCGCCCAGCCCTAGTTCAATGATGCCATTTCTGTTTGTCATGTATAATTTTGTCTATTTGGTGTTTATCCTTGAATAAACAGGTCAGTTTCTTGTTACCAACCATTGTGTATTATTCAAACTCCCCTAATTCAGCTGGCTAGTTGTTATCAAGAGTACTAAAACCCTTTTCAACATGATTCTGACAACTAAGTAGGCTAAATAACTTTAAACTTTAATACATGCTCGGATAGGCCAGTATCGGTCAGTATCGGTATCGGATCGGAAATGCAAAAACAATATCGGTATCGGATCGGAAGTGCAAAAACCTGGATCGGGACATCCCTAATATATATATATATATAATTATTATATATATATATATATATATATATATATATATATATATATATATATATATATATATATATATATATATATATATATATATATATATATATATATATATATATATAATGTATATGTGTGTATGTATGTGTGTGTGTGGGTGTATATATATATATACACACACATACATACAGTATATATATATATATATATATATGTGTATATCTATATATAGATATATAGATATAGATAGATAGGGGTTCTGGGTATTTGTTCTGTTGTGTTACGGTGCGGATGTTCTCCCGAAATGTGTTTGTCATTCTTGTTTGGTGTGGGTTCACAGTGTGGCGCATATTTGTAACAGTGTTAAACTTGTTTATACAGCCACTCTCAGTGTGACCTGTATGGCTGTTGACCAAGTATGCGTTGCATTCACTTGTGTGTGTGAAAATCCGTAGATATTATGTGACTGGGCCGCCATGCAAAGGCAGTGCCTTTAAGGTTTATTGGCGCTCTGTACTTCTCCCTACGGCCTTTTAAAAAGTCATACATTTTACTTTTTGAAACCGATACCGATCATTTTGAAACCGATACCGATCATTTCCGATATTACATTTTAAAGCATTTATTGTCCGATAATATTGGCAGTCCGATATTATCGGACATCCCTATATAAAATCAATTATATTGTTGAATTGAGATGGAATTTCAATCGGTTACTAAATTAGTCTTTAAGAAAAAAAAAAAGCTCAATTTTGATTAATTCTAGTAATTTGATGACCTTATTTAGTTTCAAAAGTGCCAAAATATAAAAAAACACCAATTGTTATTATCCATGAAGTCCAAGAATGAAGATATTGTTAATGCAGAGAATTTGACTAAAACCTTCCCTAACGTGTGTTCCAGTGGGGAGCAGTTCCAGCTGTGGGGGGTCTTGTGACAGGACCTGTGGACCCAAACATGAAAACCACCAAAGTCCACCCACCAAACCACAAGGTGAGCTGGAGCCTACTTTAGTTGTTCTTGTCTTACTTTGACACGCCATGGTTGCCTTCCAGTGCCCCCCAAGCCCGCGCACCTCCAGAGTCCGATGAGGAGCGGACCGCCCTCTTCGCCCCGGCATTTTCCTGGCACGGACGACAAGAGTCCAATCCGGGCGGGGGTGAGCTGTCTCCTCAATGGAGCCCAGCTGAGCCCCACCCGCCTCTCCCCTTCCCAGAAGATCCCAAAGCTCACCAGCAGCCCGTTGGGGTCTCCAAGTCCAGGCAAGAGAGGCATCCAGAACTGCACCCCCTTGAGGGAGGGCGGTCACTTCCCCACTAAGTTTACCCCAAGAAACCGGAGCCCTCTGTCGGTAATACTGCGGACCCCCAGCCCCGTTCAGAACAAGATAGGGAGCTACAGCCCTGCCAGGAACTCTAAATCCTGGCTGGGGGTACACAGGACCCCAAGCGGGAAGATGGAGGGTCAGGAGAAGAGGACTGGGAAGTCTTTGAGTGTTCCTGACCTCGTTGTGTACCTGGATGAAAGGTTAGACTTCGTTCGCTGCTTTTGTGGCTTTGCATGAAAGTGACTCACCGGTTTGGTTTTTGCAGAATCCCGTTGGAAAAAGAGGAAAGTTCTCCTCGGCCCGCCATCACCGTCAAAGCCCCGACAGACTACAGACTCAACCGCACCGCGGGGGAAGTCTCCTCGCGTCCGACGGACTGCAGACTTAATCGCACCGTGGGGGAAGTCTCCTCGCAAAGTTCAACGGACTGCAGACTCAACCGCACCGTGGGGAGAGTATCCTCGCAAAGTTTAACGGACTGCAGACTCAACCGCACCGTGGGGGAAGTCTCCTCACAAAGTTTAACGGACTGCAGACTCAACCGCACCGTGGGGGAAGTCTCCTCGCAAAGTTCAACGGACTGCAGACTCAACCACACTGTGGGGGAAGTCTCCTCGCGTCCGATAGACTGTAGAATCAACCGCACCGTCGGGGAAGTCTCCTCGCAAAGTTCAACGGACTGTAGACTCAACCGCACCGTGGGGGAAGTCTCCTCGCAAAGCTCAACAGACGAGCGTCAGCCTGATGGTATCCTGCTTGAAAAAGCCTCCAAGATCCATGCGGGGTCCAAGTCCAAATGCAGATGGACCGAAGGAGAACGACATGAGGAAGAGGAGGAGGAGGAGAAGAAGGAGGAGGCACTGAAAGAGGATGAGAACATGGAGCAGAAGTTGTTCAAGATAGCTCGTGAGCTCCTGCACACGGAGAGGGCTTACGTGGCTCGACTACACCTGCTGGACCAGGTAGGAGTGTGGGGGTGCTATGGTTTTTGAGAAGGTCTAACGTGGTCTTTCTTAACCATCGAGCCAAGGCCCATTGTTTCGAGCGCCCCGTAAAGGGCTGCCCAAAAATGTGTTTCTCAGCTGTGGTCCAGAGAAACCGAAGAAGTCTGGAGCTAAAGTCATAAAGAAGTTTCTTCGTCATCTGAGGCCCTTGATGGCCAAGTCCGAGTCCATGGTCCTCGCACAGAAAAGGGTGGAGTGCCATCTCCGGGTTGGGAAGGAGATCCTGTCCCAAGTGGAGGAATTCAAGTACCTGGGAGTCTTGTTCACGAGTGAAGGAAGAGTGGATGGTGAGATCGACAGGCGGATCGGTGCGGCGTCTGCGGTGATGCGGACCCTGTATCGATCAGTTGTGGTGAAGAAGGAGCTGAGCCGGAAGGCAAAGCTCTCAATTTACCGGTCGATCTACGTTCCCATCCTCACCTATGGTCATGAGCTTTGGGTTATGACCGAAAGGACAAGATCACGGGTACAATGAGTTTTCCTCCATTGGGTGTTAAGGTTAGAGTGAGAAGTTCTGTCGTTTGGGAGGAGCTAAGACTAAACCCAATTGAGGTGGTTCGGGCATCTGGTCAGGATGCCACCCCGAACGCCTCTCTGGGGAGGTGTTTAGGGCAGGAGACCACGGGGAAGACCCAGGACACGTCGGGGGGACACTGTCTCCCAGCCGGCCTGGGAATGCCTCGGGATCCCCCGGGGGAACAAGATAGGGAGCTGGACAAAGTAGCTGCGAGAATGAAGTCTGGGCTTCTCTGCTTAGGCTGCTGCCCCCGCGACCCGACTAAGAATAAGCGGTGGATAATATGGATGGATGGATGGATGGATGGATGCCTATTTTAGCACTGCGTAATTGTATATAAATGTAATTTTCGTCAGTCCCTTTTTTGGTTTTATGGTTCTTGGTTTCATACCATTTGAAGCCATGATATCAAGATCACTAATTCAGTGTTGATATTTGAGTGGGCCCCGGGCCCCTCTGTAGTGTAAAAGTGGAGCTCCTTAAGTGCTGGTCTAATGGACTCCTGCTGCCGCAGGTGTTCTGTCTGCGTCTCACAGAAGAGGCGGGGCGAGGCTCCTTCCCGGTGGAGGTGGTGCGCAACATCTTCTCCAACATCTCCTCCATCTACTCCTTCCACAGTCAGTTCCTGCTGCCCGACCTGGAGGACCGCATCAGCCACTGGTGGGTAACCAAGACCTGACCTGGACCTACGGTCATGGCAGATAGTCTTAGACCAGATACTATGGCCAACAAGAAGTCTAGTTCAGTTAGAACTGACTATGGGGTGGTATAGCTCGGTTGGTAGAGTGGCCGGGCCAGCAACTTGAGGGTTCCAGGTTCGATTCCCGCTTCTGCCATCCTAGTCACTGCCGTTGTGTCCTTGGGCAAGACACTTTACCCACCTGCTCCCAGTTCAACCCACACTGCTATAAATGGAACTTAGATATTGGCTTTCACTATGTAAAGCGTTTTGAGTCAATAGAGAAAAGCGCTATATAAATATACTTCACTTCCACTTTCACTTCACTTCACTACCTATTTTTACATTTTTTATGACTGAGACCATTCTGGGTCCCTGGGACTAAACTTGAAGGGGGTCCTAAAGGTAAAAAAAAAAAAATGTCCCCCCCTTCTTGACTCCCCAGGTGTGAGCAGCCGGGCCTGGGTGAGGTCCTCCTGCATCACGCTCCCTTCCTGAGGATGTATGCTGACTACGTCAGCAACTTCCACCCAGCCATGGAGCTGCTCAGAACCTGGACCGAGCGCTCCTCCACCTTCAGGAACCTCCTCCACGACATCCAGGTGGGATCTTCTTCTTCTTCTTCTTCTTCTTCTTCTTCTTGTTCTTCTTCTTCTTGTTCTTCTTCTTCTTGTTCTTCTTCTTCTTCTTCTTCTTCTTGTTCTTCTTGTTCTTCTTCTTCTTGTTCTTCTTCTTCTTCTTCTTCTTCTTGTTCTTGTTCTTCTTCTTCTTCTTCTTTTTCTTCTTGTTCTTCTTCTTCTTCTTGTTCTTCTTCTTCTTGTTCTTCTTCTTGTTCTTCTTCTTCTTGTTGTTCTTCTTTTTTTTCTTTCTTCTTCTTCTTGTTGTTGTTGTTGTTGTTGTTCTTCTTCTTCTTGTTCTTCTTCTTGTTCTTGTTCTTGTTCTTGTTCTTCCTGTTCTTGTTCTTCTTGTTCTTCTTGTTCCTGTTCTTCTTCTTCTTCTTCTTCTTCTTCTTGTTCTTTTTGTTCTTCTCGTTCTTCTTGTTGTTCTTCTTGTTGTTGTTCTTCTTGTTCCTGTTCTTCTTCTTCTTGTTCTTTTTCTTCTTCTTGTTCTTTTTGTTCTTCTTCTTGTTCTCGTTTTTCTTGTTGTTCTTCTTGTTCTTCTTCTTCTTGTTCTTCTTCTTCTCGTTCTTGTTTTCTTTGTTGTTCTTTTTGTTCTTCTTCTTGTTCTTGTTCTTTTTGTTCTTCTTGTTCTTATTTTCTTTGTTGTTCTTTTTGTTGTTCTTGTTCTTCTTCTTCTTGTTCTTTGTTGTTCTTGTTTTCTTTGTTGTTCTTGTTTTATTTGTTGTTCTTGTTCTTCTTGTTGTTCTTGTTCTTCTTCCTCTTCTTCTTGTTCGTGTTCTTGTTCTTCTTGTTCTCGTTCTTCTTCTTGTTGTTCTTGTTCTTCATGTTCTTCTTCTTGTTTTTCTTGTTGTTGTTGTTGTTGTTCTTCTTCTTGTTTTCTTTGTTGTTGTTCTTGTTCTTTGTTGTTCGTGTTTTCTTTGTTGTTCTTCTTCTTGTTCTTCTTGTTGTTCTTGTTCTTCTTCTTGTTCTTGTTCTTCTTCCTGTTCTTGTTCTTCTTGTTCTTCTTCTTCTTGTTCTTGTTCTTCTTGTTCTTGTTCTTCTTGTTCTTGTTCTTGTTCTTTTTCTTCTTCTTCTTGTTCTCGTTCTTCTTCTTGTTCTTGTTCTTCTTCTTCTTCTCATTGTATTTGTTCTTCTTCTTGTTGTTCTTATTTTCTTTGTTCTTTTTGTTCTTGTTCTTCTTGTTTTCTTTGTTCTTTTTCTTCTTCTTCTTGTTCTTTTTGTTCTTCTTCTTATTTTCTTTGTTGTTCTTTTTGTTATTGTTCTTGTTCTTGTTTTCTTTGTTGTTCTTGTTCTTCTTGTTGTTCTTGTTCTTCTTCCTCTTCCTCTTCTTCTTGTTCGTGTTCTTGTTCTTCTTCTTCTTCTCATTCTTCTTGTTGTTCTTCTTGTTGTTCTTCTTGTTGTTCTTCTTCTTCTAGTTCTTCATGTTCTTCTTCTTCTTGTTCTTGTTTTTCTTCTTCTTGTTGTTGTTCTTCTTCTTTTTCTTCTTCTTGTTGTTCTTGTTCTTGTTTTCTTTGTTGTTGTTCTTGTTCTTTGTTGTTCTTGTTTTCTTTGTTGTTCTTGTTCTTCTTTTTCTTGTTCTTCTTCTTCTTCTTCTTCTTCTTGCTCTTGCTCTTGCTCCTCCGAGTGTGAGGGCTGTGTTGTCCTCCCAGAGCCAGGAGGTGTGTGGCAGCCTGACCCTGCAGCACCACATGCTAGAACCGGTCCAGAGGATCCCTCGCTACGAGATGCTGCTGCGGGACTACGTCAAGAAGATGCCCTCCACTCACCCGGACTATGAATTTGCTCAGAGTAAGTCTTTCATCGCATCCATCAATATTTGTAAGTTCACTCCTTGTCTGCACAGGATCCTTGGAGACCATCTCCATGGCGGCCAACCACTCCAACAGCGCCCTCCACAAAGCGGTGCGTGGCCTCACTTTGCATCTTTGACTTCTCCCAATAAAACTTCTGCCGACAGGAGAGCATCAAGCGACTGCTGGAGATCTATGAGATGGTTGGAGAGGAGGAGGTGGTCAACCCCACCAACCAGTTTGTGAAAGAAGGTCGCCTGCTCAAGATCTCTGCCAGGAACACCTCTTCCATGGAGCGACACCTCTTTCTGGTTGGACTAAAATATATCAATTTACTTCTTTATTTCTACCATTTTAATTTAAATAATGTTTAACTACCATTTCTAAAAATGTATCACATCTATGTATATTAACAGTAATTACATTTAAATTGATGGAAATTGTTAAAATGTTTTTCACTAAATTATTATGTATTTATTTAATTTATGTGTTATAATTAATCCAATCCAATCCTGGTTAGACTCGAATGATCTCAAGTAAAAAAAAAAAAAAAAGTACCCTTTTTTTCATAATTTACTTAAATAAATTAATTCTGAAATATATTTAACTACCATTTTTAAAAATGTATCCCATCTATGTATATTAATAGTAATTACATTTAAATGATGGAATTGATGGAAATTGTTAAAATGTTTTTCACTAAATTAATATTTATTTATTAAATGTATTATAATTTAATCTAATCCAATCCTGGTTGGAATAAAATTATCTCAATTCAATTTTTATTTGTATAATTTTTTTAATAAATAATAAAATAAATAAAAATCTGAATACTATTTAACCACCATTTTTTAAATGTAATCGTGTGTATATTAATAGTTATTAAATAAAAAATAGTGGAGTTGAAAATATTAAAATGTGTTTCACTATAAATATTTTTTATTTTATTTAGTAATTATAATTCAATCCAATCCTGGTTATAGTTAAATGATCTCAATTAAATTTTTATTTGTACCATTTTTTTTCATAATTTAAATAATTTAATTCTGAAAAATATTTAACTACCATTTTTAAAAATGTATCACAATGTATATTAATAGTAATTACATTTAAATTATGGAATTGATGGAAATTGTTAGTTTTTTACTAAATTATTTATTTAATTTATTTATTATAATTTATTATAATCCAATCCTGATTAGACTGAAATGATCTCAATTCAATTTTTATTTGTACCATTTAAAAAAAAAAAAAAAAAAACAATAATAAAAAAAAATAAAAAAAATTTAACTATCTTTTGAAAAATTAATCATGTGTATATTAATAGTAATTAAATAAAAATAATATAGTTGATGTAAATGATTAAGATGTTTTTCACTATAAATATTTTTTATTTCATTTATTTATTATAATTTAATCTAATCTAATCCTGGTTAGACTAAAATGATCTCAATTCAATTATTTGTACCAATTCTTTTTATAATTAAAAAATATAATTCTGAAAAATATTTAACTACCATTTTATTTAATTAATCACGTATATATTAATATACAAACCCCGTTTCCATATGAGTTGGGAAATTGTGTTAGATGTAAATATAAACGGAATACAATGATTTGCAAATCATTTTCAACCCATATTCAGTTGAATATGCTACAAAGACAACATATTTGATGTTCAAACTTATAAACTTTTTTTTTTTTTGCAAATCATTAACTTTAGAATTTGATGCCAGCAACACGTGACAAAGAAATTGGGAAAGGTGGCAATAAATACTGATAAAGTTGAGGAATGCTCATCAAACACTTATTTGGAACATCCCACAGGTGAACAGGCAAATTGGGAACAGGTGGGTGCCATGATTGGGTATAAAAGTAGATTCCATGAAATGCTCAGTCATTCACAAACAAGGATGGGGCGAGGGTCACCACTTTGTCAACAAATGCGTGAGCAAATTGTTGAACAGTTTAAGAAAAACCTTTCTCAACCAGCTATTGCAAGGAATTTAGGGATTTCACCATCTACGGTCCGTAATATCATCAAATGGTTCAGACAATCTGGAGAAATCACTGCACGTAAGCAGCTAAGCCCGTGACCTTCGATCCCTCAGGCTGTACTGCATCAACAAGCGACATCCGTGTGTAAAGGATATCACCACATGGGCTCAGGAACACTTCAAAAACCCACTGTCAGTAACTACAGTTGGTCGCTACATCTCTAAGTGCAAGTTAAAACTCTCCTATGCAAGGCGAAAACCGTTTATCAACAACACCCAGAAACGCCGTCGGCTTCGCTGGGCCTGAGCTCATCTAAGATGGACTGATACAAAGTGGAAAAGTGTTCTGTGGTCTGACGAGTCCACATTTCAAATTGTTTTTGGAAACTGTGGATGTCGTGTCCTCCGGACCAAAGAGGAAAAGAACCATGCGGATTGTTCTAGGCGCAAAGTGTAAAAGGCAGCATGTGTGATGGTATGGGGGTGTATTAGTAGCCAAGACATGGGTAACTTACACATCTGTGAAGGCGCCATTAATGCTGAAAGGTACATACAGCTTTTGGAGCAACATATGTTGCCATCCAAGCAACGTTACCATGGACGCCCCTGCTTATTTCAGCAAGACAATGCCAAGCCAACGTGGCTTCATAGTAAAAGAGTGTGGGTACTAGACTGGCCTGCCTGTAGTCCAGACCTGTCTCCCGTTGAAAATGTGTGGCGCATTATGAAGCCTAAAATAGTACAACGGAGACCCCCGGACTGTTGAACAACTTAAGCTGTACATCAAGCAAGAATGGGAAGGAATTCCACCTGAGAAGCTTCAAAAATGTGTCTCCTCAGTTCCCAAACGTTTACTGAGTGTTGTTAAAAGGAAAGGCCATGTAACACAGTGGTGAACATGCCCTTTCCCAACTACTTTGGCACGTGTTGCAGCCATGAAATTCTAAGTTAATTATTATTTGCAAAAAAAAACAAAAACTTTGAGTTTGAACATCAAATATGTTGTCTTTGTAGCATATTCAACTGAATATGGGTTGAAAAGGATTTGCAAATCATTGTATTCCGTTTATATTTACATCTAACACAATTTCCCAACTCATATGGAAACGGGGTTTGTATATTAAATTAAATTAAAATGTTTTTCACTATAAATATTTTTTATTTCATTTATTTATTATAATTTAATCTAATCTATTTCTGGTTAGACTAAAATTAATTTTTATTTGCTCTCAAACTTAATCTAATCAAACTAAATATATTAATTTTTGCTATATTTTTATTGATTATCTATTCACCAAAATACATTTAGTTGTCTTTTATTAAAGTTTACGGCTGTTATTTTTAATCCTGCACAGTTCAACAACTTCCTGCTGTGCTGCACGCCAAAGTTCAGCCTAGTCGGGCAGCGTCTGACGGTGCGCAGCAGGATAGGAGTGGACGGCATGCAGGTGCAGCAGACCACCAATGAAGACCACCACTACACCTTCCAGGTGTCGGGAAAGGAGAAGACCCTGGAACTGCAGGCCAGGTAGGATGCAGCTTATCCAGGGGGCCACAAACCTTTTCCACTGAGGGCCACAAATCAAAGGCCGTTTTGGTAGTTTTCACAATGTTAGCATGCTAATAGGTATTACACAATATTTGATGCTGATACTTGCAAAATTAGCAAAAAAAAAGCTAGCATGCTAATGTTAGCATGCTAATCTTTGGAGCCCTGATCTGATCATGCTTCTGTTTGTGGTCCGCAGCTCTGAGCAGGACCGGGACGAGTGGATCCAGGTACTTGGTGTCATGTGACCTGCAAAGATGCACCTGTGTCATGTGACCCCTCCACCCCTCCTCAGGTGATCCAGGACGCCATCCATGAGTTCCAGCAGAAGAACCAGACCTTCAAGATGGCCTCCAAGGAGATCCTGGCACAGGAACAGGTGAGCAGCAGTGACTCTGCAGGGAATTATCTCCTCTCTCGTGTCCCCTCTCTTGTGTCCCCTCTCTTGTGTCCCCTCTCTTGTGTCCCCACTCTTGTGTCCCCACTCTTGTGTCCCCTCTCTCGTGTCCCCTCTCTCGTGTCCCCTCTCTTGTGTCCCCACTCTCGTGTCCCCACTCTCGTGTCCCCTCTCTCGTGTCCCCTCTCTCGTGTCCCCACTCTCGTGTCCCCACTCTCGTGTCCCCTCTCTCGTGTCCCCTCTCTCGTGTCCCCACTCTCGTGTCCCCTCTCTTGTGTCCCCTCTCTTGTGTCCCCTCTCTTGTGTCCCCTCTCTTGTGTCCCCACTCTTGTGTCCCCTCTCTCGTGTCCCCTCTCTCGTGTCCCCTCTCTTGTGTCCCCACTCTCGTGTCCCCACTCTCGTGTCCCCTCTCTCGTGTCCCCTCTCTCGTGTCCCCACTCTCGTGTCCCCACTCTCGTGTCCCCTCTCTCGTGTCCCCTCTCTCGTGTCCCCACTCTCGTGTCCCCTCTCTCGTGTCCCCACTCTCGTGTCCCCACTCTCGTGTCCCCACTCTCGTGTCCCCACTCTCGTGTCCCCTCTCTCGTGTCCCCTCTCTCGTGTCCCCACTCTCGTGTCCCCTCTCTCGTGTCCCCACTCTCGTGTCCCCACTCTCGTGTCCCCTCTCTCGTGTCCCCTCTCTCGTGTCCCCTCTCTCGTGTCCCCTCTCTCGTGTCCCCTCTCTCGTGTCCCCTCTCTCGTGTCCCCACTCTCGTGTCCCCCACTCTCGTGTCCCCTCTCTCGTGTCCCCACTCTCGTGTCCCCTCTCACGTGTCCCCTCTCTCGTGTCCCCTCTCTCGTGTCCCCTCACGCTCTCTTGTGTCCCCTCACGCTCTCTTGTGTCCCCTCACGCTCTCTTGTGTGCCCTCACGCTCTCTTGTGTGCCCTCACGCTCTCTTGTGTCCCCTCACGCTCTCTTGTGTCCCCTCACGCTCTCTTGTGTCCCCTCACGCTCTCTTGTGTCTCCTCACGCTCTCTTGTGTCCCCTCACGCTCTCTTGTGTCCCCTCACGCTCTCTTGTGTCCCCTCACGCTCTCTTGTGTCCCCTCTCTCGTGTCCCCTGACTCTCTCTCGTGTCCCCTGACTCTCTCTCGTGTCCCCTGACTCTCTCTCGTGTCCCCTGACTCTCTCTCGTGTCCCCTGACTCTCTCTCGTGTCCCCTCACGCTCTCGTGTCCCCTCACGCTCTTGTGTCCCCTCTCTTGTGTCCCCTCTCTTGTGTCCCCTCTCTCGTGTCCCCTCTCTCGTGTCCCCTGACGCTCTCTCGTGTTCCCTGGCGCTCTCTCGTGTTCCCTCACACTCTCTTGTGTCCCCTCACGCTCTCTCGTGTCCCCTCTCTCGTGTCCCCTGACTCTCTCTCGTGTCCCCTCACGCTCTCTTGTGTCCCCTCACGCTCTCTTGTGTCCCCTCTCTTGTGTCCCCTCTCTTGTGTCCCCTGACTCTCTCTCGTGTCCCCTCACGCTCTCTCGTGTCCCCTCACGCTCTCTTGTGTCCCCTCTCTTGTGTCCCCTCTCTTGTGTCCCCTCTCTTGTGTCCCCTCTCTCGTGTCCCCTGACGCTCTCTCGTGTCCCCTGACGCTCTCTCGTGTCCCCTCACGCTCTCTCGTGTCCCCTCTCTCGTGTCCTCTGACTCTCTCTCGTGTCCCCTCACGCTCTCTTGTGTCCCCTCACGCTCTCTCGTGTCCCCTCTCTCGTTTCCCCTGACTCTCTCTCGTGTCCCCTGACTCTCTCTCGTGTCCCCTCATGCTCTCTTGTGTCCCCTCACGCTCTCTTGTGTCCCCTCTCTCGTGTCCCCTGGCGCTCTCTCGTGTCCCCTGGCGCTCTCTCGTGTCCCCTGGCGCTCTCTCGTGTCCCCTGGCGGTCTCTCGTGTCCCCTGGCGCTCTCTCGTGTCCCCTGGCGCTCTCTCGTGTCCCCTGGCGCTCTCTCGTGTTCCCTGGCGCTCCCTCGTGTCCCCTGACGCTCTCTCTCGTGTCCCCTGACGCTCTCTCTCGTGTCCCCTGACGCTCTCTCTCGTGTCCCCTGACGCTCTCTCGTGTCCCCTGACGCCTCTCTTGACGCTCTCTCGTGTCCTCTGACGCTCTCTCGTGTCCCCTGGCGCTCTCTCTCGTGTCCCCTGGCGCTCTCTTGACTCTCTCTCGTGTCCCCTGACGCTCTCTTGACGCTCTCTCGTGTCCCCTGACGCTCTCTCGTGTCCCCTGACGCTCTCTCGTGTCCCCTGACGCTCTCTCGTGTCCCCTGACGCTCTCTCGTGTCCCCTGACGCTCTCTCTCGTGTCCCCTGACGCTCTCTCGTGTCCCCTGACGCTCTCTCGTGTCCCCTGACGCTCTCTCGTGTCCCCTGACGCTCTCTCGTGTCCCCTGACGCTCTCTCGTGTCCCCTGACTCTCTCTCTCGTGTCCCCTGACTCTCTCTCTCGTGTCCCCTGACTCTCTCTCTCGTCCCCTGACTCTCTCTCTCTCGTGTCCCCTGACTCTCTCTCTCGTGTCCCCAGACGGCAGAGCTGGGCCGCCGGGCCCCCCGCTGGGTGCGTGACCACCAGGTGACAGTGTGCATGACCTGCAGCGAGACCTTCCACGCGCTCACCCGGCGTCGACATCACTGCCGGGCGTGCGGCTGTGTGAGTAGAAAGGTGGATGAAATAAAGGTGGAGTCAGCGAGCGGTGTGGTGTGGTGTGGTCCTGCAGGTGGTGTGCTGGAAGTGCTCCGACCACAAAGTGGCGCTGGAGTACGACGGCTACAAACTCAACAAGGTGTGCAAGTCCTGCTTCTCCGTCCTCAGCGCGCCAAGAGGAGGCGGGGCCAAGAAACGCTCGCCAGAGGTAAACCATCTTTTTTAAAACACCTGTGTCTAGGTGTAGTTCCCAGGTGTAGACACCAGGTGTGGTCTACAGTAGTAATGGATACAGTAGTCATGGATACAGGTGTGGTCTACAGTAGTCATGGATACAGGTGTGGTCTACAGTAGTCATGGATACAGTTGTGGTCTACAGTAGTCATGGATACAGGTGTGGTCTACAGTAGTCATGGATACAGGTGTGGTCTACAGTATTCATGGATACAGGTGTGGTCTACAGTAGTCATGGATACAGTTGTGGTCTACAGTAGTCATGGATACAGGTGTGGTCCACAGTAGTCATGGATACAGGTGCTGTCTACAGTAGTCATGGATACAGTAGTCATGGATACAGGTGCGGTCTACAGTAGTCATGGATACAGTAGTCATTGATACAGGTGTGGTCTACAGTAGTCATGGATACAGTAGTCATGGATACAGGTGTGGTCTACCGTAGTCATGGATACAGTAGTCATGGATACAGGTGCGGTCTACAGTAGTCATAGATACAGTAGTCATGGATACAGGTGTGGTCTACAGTAGTCATGGATACAGTAGTCATGGATACAGGTGTGGTCTACAGTAGTCATGGATACAGGTGTGGTCCACAGTAGTCATGGATACAGGTGCGGTCTACAGTAGTCATGGATACAGGTGTGGTCTACAGTAGTCATGGATACAGTTGTGGTCTACAGTAGTCATGGATACAGTAGTCATGGATACAGGTGTGGTCCACAGTAGTCATGGATACAGGTGCGGTCTACAGTAGTCATGGATACAGTAGTCATGGATACAGGTGTGGTCTACCGTAGTCATGGATACAGTAGTCATGGATACAGGTGTGGTCTACAGTAGTCATGGATACAGTAGTCATGGATACAGGTGTGGTCTACCGTAGTCATGGATACAGTAGTCATGGATACAGGTGTGGTCCACAGTAGTCATGGATACAGGTGTGGTCTACAGTAGTCATGGATACAGTAGTCATGGATACAGGTGTGGTCTACAGTAGTCATGGATACAGTAGTCATGGATACAGGTGTGGTCTACCGTAGTCATGGATACAGTAGTCATGGATACAGGTGTGGTCCACAGTAGTCATGGATACAGGTGTGGTCCACAGTAGTCATGGATACAGGTGCGGTCTACAGTAGTCATGGATACAGTAGTCATGGATACAGGTGCGGTCTACAGTAGTCATGGATACAGTAGTCATTGATACAGGTGTGGTCTACAGTAGTCATGGATACAGTAGTCATGGATACAGTTGTGGTCTACAGTAGTCATGGATACAGGTGTGGTCTACAGTAGTCATGGATACAGTTGTGGTCTACAGTAGTCATGGATACAGTAGTCATTGATACAGGTGTGGTCTACAGTAGTCATGGATACAGTAGTCATGGATACAGTTGTGGTCTACAGTAGTCATGGATACAGGTGTGGTCTACAGTAGTCATGGATACAGTTGTGGTCTACAGTAGTCATGGATACAGTAGTCATGGATATAGGTGTGGTCTACAGTAGTCATGGATACAGGTGCGGTCTACAGTAGTCATGGATACAGTAGTCATGGATACAGGTGCGGTCTACAGTAGTCATGGATACAGTAGTCATTGATACAGGTGTGGTCTACAGTAGTCATGGATACAGTAGTCATGGATACAGGTGTGGTCTACCGTAGTCATGGATACAGTAGTCATGGATACAGGTGTGGTCCACAGTAGTCATGGATACAGGTGCGGTCTACAGTAGTCATGGATACAGTAGTCATGGATACAGGTGTGGTCTACCGTAGTCATGGATACAGTAGTCATGGATACAGGTGTGGTCTACATTACTCATGGATACAGTAGTCATGGATACAGGTGTGGTCTACCGTAGTCATGGATACAGTAGTCATGGATACAGGTGTGGTCTACAGTAGTCATGGATACAGGTGTGGTCTACAGTAGTCATGGATACAGTAGTCATGGATACAGGTGTGGTCTACCGTAGTCATGGATACAGTAGTCATTGATACAGGTGTGGTCTACAGTAGTCATGGATACAGTAGTCATGGATACAGGTGTGGTCTACCGTAGTCATGGATACAGGTGTGGTCCACAGTAGTCATGGATACAGTAGTCATTGATACAGGTGTGGTCTACAGTAGTCATGGATACAGTAGTCATGGATACAGGTGTGGTCTACCGTAGTCATGGATACAGGTGTGGTCTACAGTAGTCATGGATACAGTAGTCATGGATACAGTTGTGGTCTACAGTAGTCATGGATACAGGTGTGGTCTACAGTAGTCATGGATACAGTTGTGGTCTACAGTAGTCATGGATACAGTAGTCATGGATATAGGTGTGGTCTACAGTAGTCATGGATACAGGTGCGGTCTACAGTAGTCATGGATACAGTAGTCATGGATACAGGTGCGGTCTACAGTAGTCATGGATACAGGTGTGGTCTACAGTACTCATGGATACAGTAGTCATGGATACAGGTGTGGTCTACCGTAGTCATGGATACAGTAGTCATGGATACAGGTGTGGTCTACAGTAGTCATGGATACAGGTGTGGTCTACAGTAGTCATGGATACAGTAGTCATGGATACAGGTGTGGTCTACCGTAGTCATGGATACAGTAGTCATTGATACAGGTGTGGTCTACAGTAGTCATGGATACAGTAGTCATGGATACAGGTGTGGTCTACCGTAGTCATGGATACAGGTGTGGTCTACAGTAGTCATGGATACAGGTGTGGTCTACAGTGGTCATGGATACAGTAGTCATGGATACAGGTGTGGTCTACAGTAGTCATGGATACAGGTGTGGTCTACAGTGGTCATGGATACAGTAGTCATGGATACAGGTGTGGTCTACAGTAGTCATGGATACGATACAGGTGTGGTCTACAGTAGTCATGGATACAGTAGTCATGGATACAGGTGTGGTCTACAGTAGTCATGGATACAGGTGTGGTCTACAGTAGTCATGGATACAGTAGTCATGGATACAGGTGTGGTCTACAGTGGTCATGGATACAGTAGTCATGGATACAGGTGTGGTCTACAGTAGTCATGGATACAGTAGTCATGGATACAGGTGTGGTCTACAGTAGTCATGGATACAGGTGTGGTCTACAGTGGTCATGGATACAGGTGTGGTCTACAGTAGTCATGGATACAGTAGTCATGGATACAGGTGTGGTCTACAGTGGTCATGGATACAGTAGTCATGGATACAGGTGTGGTCTACAGTAGTCATGGATACAGTAGTCATGGATACAGGTGTGGTCTACAGTAGTCATGGATACAGGTGTGGTCTACAGTGGTCATGGATACAGTAGTCATGGATACAGGTGTGGTCTACAGTGGTCATGGATACAGTAGTCATGGATACAGGTGTCATCGTAGGGATATAAACAAAACTATGACTTTGCCATTTAGAGCAGACAATAGATACAAATATGATGTCATAGGAATTTCAATGGACATTTATCAAATGGAGAAGATAACAGCTTTTATTAATCAAAAAACAATTTGTATTAATTATAAATTGGACAAATGTACTTCATACTGGGAAAAGTGGGTCAATGATGTCACGCCCCATAGGCCTTATTTTATTTTCTCTAATTAGTGATAGTACTGTTTAAAAAAAGATGACTCCCTATACATGTATGTTTATAGGGTTTTTTTCTGTCTATTTACTGTTTATATTCTTATTTTTTATATATTTATTATTATTACTACAAACCCCATTTCCATATGAGTTGGGAAATTGTGTTAGATGTAAATATAAACGGAATACAATTATTTGAAAATCATTTTCAACCCATATTCAGTTGAATATGCTACAAAGACAACATATTTGATGTTCAAACTCATAAACTTTATTTTTTTTTTGCAAATAATAATTAACTTAGAATTTCATTGGCTGCAACACGTGCCAAAGTAGTTGGGAAAGGGCATGTTCACCACTGTGTTACATGGCCTTTCCTTTTAACAACACAGGAGACACATTTTTGAAGCTTCTCAGGTGAAATTCTTTCCCATTCTTGCTTGATGTACAGCTTAAGTTGTTCAACAGTCCGGGGGTCTCCGTTGTGCTATTTTAGTAATGCACCACACATTTTCAATGGGAGACAGGTCTGGACTACAGGCAGGCCAGTCTAGTACCCGCACTCTTTTACTATGCAGCCACGTTGATGTAACACGTGGCTTGGCATTGTCTTGCTGAAATAAGCAGGGGCGTCCATGGTAACGTTGCTTGGATGGCAACATATGTTGCTCCAAAAGCTGTATGTACCTTTCAGCATTAATGGCGCCTTCACAGATGTGTAAGTTACCCATGTCTTGGGCACTAATACACCCCCATACCATCACACATGCTGCCTTTTACACTTTGCGCCTAGAACAATCCGGATGGTTCTTTTTCCTCTTTCAAAAACAATTTGAAATGTGGACTCATCAGACCACAGAACACTTTTCCACTTTGTATCAGTCCATCTTAGATGAGCTCAGGCCCAGCGAAGCCGACGGCGTTTCTGGGTGTTGTTGATAAACGGTTTTCGCCTTGCATAGGAGAGTTTTAACTTGCACTTACAGATGTAGCGACCAACTGTTGTTACTGACAGTGAGTTTCTGAAGTGTTCCTGAGCCCATGTGGTGATATCCTTTACACACAGATGTCACTTGTTGATGCAGTACAGCCTGAGGGATGGAAGGTCACGGGCTTAGCTGCTTACGTGCAGTGATTTCTCCAGATTCTCTGAACCATTTGATGATATTACGGAGCGTAGATGTTGAAATCCCTGAATTCCTTGCAATAGCTGGTTGAGAAAGGTTTTTCTTAAACTGTTCAACAATTTGCTCAGGCATTTGTTGACAAAGTGGTGACCCTCGCCCCGTCCTTGTTTGTGAATGACTGAGCATTTCATGGAATCTACTTTTATACCCAATCATGGCACCCACCTGTTCCCAATTAGCCTGCACACCTGTGGGATGTTCCAAATAAGTGTTTGATGAGCATTCCTCAACTTTATCAGTATTTATTGCCACCTTTCCCAACTTTTTTGTCACGTGTTGCTGGCATCAAATTCTAAAGTTAATGATTATTTGCAAAAAAAAATGATCAGTTTGAACATCAAATATGTTGTCTTTGTAGCATATTCAACTGAATATGGGTTGAAAATGATTTGCAAATCATTGTATTCCGTTTATATTTACATCTAACAGAATTTCCCAACTCATATGGAAACGGGGTTTGTACTTTGTTTTTCTTTTCTTTTCTTTTTTTTCTTTTGGGGTGAGGGTTGTCATCGTAGGGATATAAACAAAAAAAAACTATGACTTTGCCATTTAGAGCAGACAATAGATGCAAATATGATGTCATCGATAGGAATGTCTGATGCTGGGTGTCAATAAAAAGTAAATTTAAAATAAAAAAAGACCCACAATCACAATGGACATTTATCAAATGGGAAAAGTGGGTCAATGATGTCACGCCCCATAGGCCTTATTTTATTTTCTCTTATTAGTGATAGTACTGTTTAAAAAAGATTACTCCCTATGTGTTTATAGGTTGTTTTTTCTATCTATTTACTGTTTATATTCTTATTTTTTATTATTTTTTATATATTTATTAGGGCCCGCATGGCCCATTGTATAAGGACTCCCAAAGGGAGTCCTTATGCAATGGGACATAAGGACCTATTGAATTTGTAAGGTTTTATTATTATTATTATACCGGCCGCCTCTTTGAGCACTAATTTGACCCACTTAACATGCTTCAAAACTCACCATATTTGACCCACACATCAGTACCTGCGAAAATTGCCTTTTTGTTTTACAAACCGAACCACAAAACTCAAAATTGCGCTGTAGCGCCCCCTAGGAAAACAAAAACTAGACTGCCTGTAACTCCCACTAGGAAGATTGGAGAGACATAAACAAAAATCTCTATGTAGGTCTGACTTAGACCTACATTTCATAATAGTACATTCTCGGGCTAAAATCAACAGGAAGTTGGCAATTCCCCCTTCAAGACAAAAAAGTACTAAAAACAGACACTTTTGCCTCTTTGAGCTGTAATTTGACCCCCTTAACATGCTTCAAAACTCACCAAACTGAACGCACACATCAGGACTGGCAAAAGGTGTGATCTAATAAAAAAACCTAACCCCAAATCTCAAAATTGTGCTCTAGCGCAATTGTTTAATAAAACGCACAAAAAACTGCTCCTCGGATGAAAAAACTGACAAACAACTGAAACAAAAACCTCTATGTAGGTCTCACTTAGACCTACATTTCATAAATTGACAACCCCCAGCAAAAATCAACAGGAAGTTTGTTATTCCCCCTTCAAAACAAAATTTTTGTAAAAACCGGTCACCTTTCTTCAAAATCTATCTCCTCTGAGCACATTTGTCGTTTCGCCTTCAAACTAACACAGGTGAGAGATAAAACCCTTGTGATTAAAAGTATAGATGGGATTTTTAATACCTGCTCCGGTTTTGATTTTATGACCCTTCAAAGACCCGCTGCGCTGATGCTGCTGCACTGCTGTTTTTTTAATATGGCTGCTTAAAAGCAGGAAGCACCAACGTGCCCACACAATGCAGACAAGGTAGGTACACTAGACAAAAGTCTTGGGACACTTCTGACTCAAAGTAGACAAAAGTATTGGGACAGTTAGGACTAGCACCTGCCAAATACGCGGGCCCGACCAACGCTGCTTGCAGCTTTAATTATTATTATTATACCGGCCGCCTCTTTGAGCACTAATTTGACCCACTTAACATGCTTCAAAACTCACCATATTTGACCCACACATCAGGACCTGCGAAAATTGCCTTTTTTTTTTTACAAACCGAACCACAAAACTCAAAATTGCGCTGTAGCGCCCCCTAGGACAAATAAAAAACTAGACTGCCTGTAACTCCCACTAGGAAGGTTGGAGAGACATGAAACAAAAACCTCTATGTAGGTCTGACTTAGACCTGCATTTCATAATAGTACATTCTCGGGCTAAAATCAACAGGAAGTTGGCAATTCCCCCTTCAAGACAAAAAAGTACTAAAAACAGACACTTTTGCCTCTTTGAGCTGTAATTTGACCCCCTTAACATGCTTCAAAACTCACCAAACTGAACGCACACATAAGGACTGGCAAAAGGTGTGATCTAATAAAAAAACCTAACCCCAAATCTCAAAATTGTGCTCTAGCGCAATTTTTTAATAAAACGCACAAAAAACTGCTCCTCGGATGAAAAAACTGACAAAACTGCCTGTAACTCCCACTGGGAAGGTCGGAGAGACATGAAACAAAAACCTCTATGTAGGTCTCACTTAGACCTACATTTCATAAATTGACAACCCCCAGCAAAAATCAACAGGAAGTTTGCTATTCCCCCTTCAAAACAAAATTTTTGTAAAAACCGGTCACCTTTCTTCTAAATCTATCTCCTCTGAGCGCGTTTGTCGTTTCGGCTTCAAACTAAGACAGGAGAGAGATTAAACCCTTGTGATTAAAAGTATAGATGGGCGTTTTAATAACTGCTCCGGTTTTGATTTTATGACCCTTCAAAGACCCGCTGCGCTGCTGTTTTTTTAAGATGGCTGCTTAAAAGCAGGAAGCACCAGCGTGCCCACACAATGCAGACAAGGTAGGTACACTAGACAAAAGTATTGGGACAATTCTGACTAAAAGTAGACAAAAGTTTTGGGACACTTATGACTACCAATTGACAAAGGTATTGGGACAGTTAGGACTAAAAGTAGACAACAGTATTGGGAAACTTAGGACTACCACTGGACAAAAGTATTGGGACACCTACACTGGCCAAAAGTATTGGGACACTTAGGACTACAACTTGACAAAAGTATTGGGACACTTAGGACTAAAACTGGACAATAGTATTGGGACACTTAGGACTAGCACCTGCCAAATACGCGGGCCCGACCAATGCTGCTTGCAGCTTTAATTATTATTATTACTACTTTTTTTTTTTTCTTTCTTTCTTTTTCTTTTAGGGTGAGGGTTGTCATCGTGGGGATATAAACAAAAAAATATGACTTTGCCATTTAGAGCAGACAATAGATGCAAATATGATGTCATCGATAGGAATGTCTGATGCTGAATGTCAATAAAATTAAAATAAAAAGACCCAGGAAGGTGTGAGGTCTTAATGTAGTGGAGTCAGATCCATGATGGTGTGCTTCAGTCCTGCAGGGACTCCACCATGAGCGGCTTCCTGCAATACGGCGACCATCCCAGAAGGTGTCAGCAGGTGTGGGGCGTGGTCACCACCACCGAGCCCCCCCTCCTCTCCCTTTATGCCACCCCACAGGTAACGCCCCCTGACAACACAACACCCCTCCACCCCCGGTAACACTCACCTGGGTTCTCCTCAGGACCCCGCACCCATGTCCAGAATCCCGCTGCCAGGCTGCACTGTGGAGGAACCTCCTGCTGACCTCCAGGGACATTTCTGCCTGCGACACTCTCAGAGTGTGCACGTCTTCACCTGCCAGGGCGACGACTTGAAGCGGCGTTGGGTGGGCGCCCTCAAAGCGGCCGTCAGAGGCTGGGACGATGGCACCAGCGAGTCCAGCGGGGAGGAATGACTTTCTAACGGCAGCAAGGAAAGCTAAAGTTGAATTATCTGATTTGTTTGTGAAATGACTGACAGGAAAATAAATAAAAAGTTTTAACATGAGTTGCTTCCAAGTCCTTTTTAGGGCGTCAGTCCAGTATTATTACAATAAAACTACTCCACTTTTTTTTTTAAATACAGGATTTATGTCAACATTTGTAAAGAAAACAAATTGTGAAAAATAATAAAAATATTACAATAAATAAAACATACTTTTTTATGGGGTCAAATATAATTGCATTACAATTTTCACCCTTCAAATGTAGTATTTTTGTGTCAACTTTCTATAAATCAGCATTTTTTTTTTTTTTAACTTGAAAATCCTTTTTAACCTTAAAAAAAATAATTTACCTTTAAAAATGTTTTTTACCTTGAAAATCATTTTTTACCTTGAAAATCACGTTTTAACTTAAAAAAACATTTTTTTTAATTTTTTTAATTAAAAAAAACAACTAATTTTTGTAAACTTTTTTTTAAAAATTTAAATGTTTTAAAAAATGTTAACTTTTTTTTTTAATTTTTTTTAACTTTTTTTAAACTTTTTTAAAACTTTTTTTAAACTTTTTTTAAAACTTTTTTTTAACTTTTTTTAAAAACTTTTTTTAAATTTTTTTTAACTTTTTTTTAACTTTAAAAAAAAAAAATTACCCTAACGCTAACCCTTAATCTTAACCCTAATCCTAACCCTAACCCTAATCTTAACCCTAACCCTAACCTTAACCCTAACCCTAACCCTAATCCTAACCCTAACCCTAACCCTAAAAAAAAATGTTACATGTTAAAATTGTTTTAAAAAAAAAAAAAATTTAAAAAAAGAAAAAAAAAAGTTTAAATTTTTTTTTTTTTTTAAATTTAAAATTTGTTAAAATTTAAATTTTTAAATTTTTTTTTAAAAAATTTAAAAAAATTAAAATAAATTAAAAAAATTAAAAAAAAATTAAAAAATGTTTTAAAATTTAAAAAAAAAAATAATTTAAATTAAAAAAAAATATTTAAATTAAAATTATTTTTTTTTAATTTAAAAACATTTTTAAAAAATTAAAAAAATTTGAAAATCATTTTTTACCTTGAAAATCATTTTTTTACCTTGAAAAAACATTTTTACCTTGAAAATTTTTTTTTACCTTGAAAATCATTTTTTTTACCTTGAAAATCATTTTTAACCTTGAAAAAAAAAAGTTACCTTGAAAAATTGTTTTTACCTTGAAAATCATTTTTTACCTTGAAAAAAAATTTTTACCTTGAAAATTTTTTTTTACCTTGAAAATCATTTTTTCACCTTGAAAATCATTTTTAACCTTGAAAAATAAATTTTACCTTTTCTGGTTGGAAAATAATCAAAAAAAATTTTTTTACATGTAAACCATTTTCCAATATTACCAGTAATTATTATAATCTACACTATAATTATTTTGGTGGCATATATATGTGTGTGTATGCGTGAGTGTATATATATATGTATATATATGTATGTTTTCCTGAGGGAACTCTCCTGAAGGAATCAATAAAGTACTATCTTTGTATATATATATATATATATATATATATATATATATATCAGTGACGTGCGGTGAGGTTGATGGCTGGTGAGGCACTGACTTCATCACAGTCAGATTTACAAACATATGAACCCTAAAGAGCATCTTATTCACCATTTGATTGGCAGCAGTTAACGGGTTATGTTTAAAAGCTCATACCAGCATTCTTCCCTGCTTGGCACTCAGCATCAAGGCTTGGAATTGGGGGTTAAATCACCAAAAATTATTCCCGGGCGCGGCGCCGCTGCTGCCCACTGCTCCCCTCACCTCCCAGGGGGTGAGCAAGGGGATGGGTCAAATGCAGAGGACAAATTTCACCACACCTAGTGTGTGTGTGACAATCATTGGTACTTTAACTTAACTTTAACTTTACACATACAAACTGTAGCACACAAAAAAGCACATTTAATTAAAAAAAAACGTTATTATGGTCTTACCTTTACTTATAAGTGCGGGAACAGTGGTGTTGGTGTTGGAGGAGTTGTGAATGAATGAAATATGAAATCCGTGCTGCAGTCTGCAGGTGTACCTAATGTTGTGTCCCTGCAGCCGTTCACGGCTCCTCCGGCGCGAGCATTGTTGTTTTTGCACTTTTTGGCTTCTTGTTAAGTGACTTTTTTTGGGTGGATTCGGTCTTGCACGTGGAGGGTTTGGGTGTGGGCTTTGGTTGGTGTGGCGCTCCCGTCGGGGGGTGCATTCTGCGGCGGAGGTGCATTAACCGGCACCAGGAGGCGGGATTACTGCGAGCCTCACACAGTGCGTCTTCGCAGCAGTTTTATGATTGCTCAGCACAAGAAATACGTTACACACATACAGTTGTTGACAAAATACACTGTACATTATATACCTCAGCTAACTAAACTATGGAAATGTATAATATAATTCATATAGTAATACGGTCTCACTGCACAGCAGGCCAGCAGTTAGCCGAGTCATTGCGCAATCCATGTTGAGGCACTGAGTGACATGCCTCAACTGGCTGCTGTTCACCGCACCGTCTCTTCTCAGTATTTGAACGGCAAATGTGAAAATTCAGCAATTTTGAATAAAAATAATCTAAAACTGGTGAAGTTAAATGGAAAATAACTGTATAGTATAATCACTGGATACATATAACAATTTAATAATAATTTTTTCTTTTTACATTTTTTTTCCTTCCATGATGGCCTCCAGTGACCGCACGTCACTCATATGTATGTATGTGTATATAAAAAAGTTATTTCATAAGAAGCCAGAAAGTGCAAAAACAATAATGTTGGTGTTGGAGGAGTTGTGAATGACTGCAGGGCCACAACATTAGGTACACCTGCAGTCTGCAGGTGTACCTAATTCACAACTCCTCCAACACGAACATTATTGTTTTTGCACTTTTTGGCTTCTTATTAAATCACTTTTGTAACCTATTTTTATGGGCTTTCCTCTTTGTGATGTTAAGTTCCTGTTATGCGCTGTTATACAGTATATGCCTTGAGCTCTTATTTTGAAGGCGCTAAGAGCGGAAGTGATGACACGTTGGAGTGGAGCGGAGGTTTTGGAAAGAAGGTAAATAAAGTGGTCCTCGTGTAAACTGGAGCCTCCGTGTTTGTTATTTTGTAGTTTCATACAGTATAGGCGACATTTATAAACCCTCGGTTACACTTTTTTAAATAGATTCAATCTTGCACGTGGAAAGTTTAAAAGAGGGCTTTAGTTGATATAACACTCCGGTCAGGGGGTTCATTAATCCAGCACAACAGCGGCGCATGGACTTCATTTATAAGTAAAGGTAAGACCATAATAACGTTTTTTTATTAAATGTGCTTTTTTGTGTGCTACAGTTTGTATGTGTAAAGTTAAAGTTAAGTTAAAGTAGCAATGATTGTCACACACACACTAGGTGTAATGAAATGTGTCCTCTGCATTTGACCCATCCCCTTGATCACGCCCGGGAATAATTTTTGGTGATTTAACCCCCAATTCCAAGCCTTGATGCTGAGTGCCAAGCAGGGAAGAATGCTGGTATGAGCTTTTAAACATAACCCGTTAACTGCTGCCAATCAAATGGTGAATAAGATACTCTTTAGGGTTCATATGTTTGTAAATCTGACTGTGATGAAGTCAGTGCCTCACCAGCCATCAACCTCACCGCACGTCACTGATACATATACAGTACATGTATATATACATAGATAATGATAAATAATGGGTTATACTTGTATAGCGCTTTTCTACCTTCAAGGTACTCAAAGCGCTTTGACAGTATTACCACATTCACCCATTCACACACACATTCACACACTGATGGCGGGAGCTGCCATGCAAGGCGCTAACCAGCAGCCATCAGGAGCAAGGGGTGAGGTGTCTTGCCCAAGGACACAACGGACGTGACTAGGATGGTAGAAGGTGGGGATTGAACCCCAGTAACCAGCAACACTCCGATTGCTGGCACGGCCACTCTACCAACTTCGCCACGCCGTCCCATTTTTTAATTTTTATAAAAATGTTTTTAAATTAAAAAAAAAAAATGTTTTAATTTTTTTTAATTTTTAAAAAAATTAAAATATTTTTTTTTATTTTTTTATTTTTTTAAACTTTTTTTTTAAACTTTTTTAAACTTTTTAAAAAATGTTTTACCCTAACCCTAACCCTAATCTTAACCCTAACCCTAACCCTAATCCTAACCCTAACCCTAACCCTAACCCTAATCTTAACCCTAACCCCAACCCTAACCTTAACCCTAACCCTAACCCTAACCTTAACCCTAACCCTAACCCTAACCCTAATCCGAACCCTAACCCTAAACCTACCCCTAACCCTAATCTTAACCCTAACCCTAATCTTAACCCTAACCTAACCCTAACCTTAACCCTAACCCTAACCCTAACCTTAATCCTAACCCTCTAACCCTAACCCTAACCCTAACACCTAACCCTAAACCTAACCCTAATCTTAACCCTAACCTAACCCTAACCTTAACCCTAACACTAATCTTAACCCTAACCCTAACCCTAATCTTAACCCTAACCCTAACCCTAACCCTAATCCTAACCCTAACCCTAACCCTAACCCTAAAAAAAAATGTTACATGTTAAAAAAAAATTTAAAAAATTAAATTTTTTAAAACTGTTTTAAAAAATTAAAAAAAATTAAAAAAAGTTTAAAAAAAATTTTTTTAAATTAAAAATGTAAAACATTTTAAAAATTAAAAAAAAATTAAAACATTTTTTTTTTAATTTAAAAACATTTTTAAAAAATTAAAAAAATTTGAAAATCATTTTTTACCTTGAAAATAATTTTTTACCTTGAAAAAAAATTTACCTTGAAAATTTTTTTTTACCTTGAAAATCATTTTTTTACCTTGAAAATCATTTTTAACCTTGAAAAAAAAAAATTACCTTGAAAATTTTTTTTTACCTTGAAAATAATTTTTTACCTTGAAAATCATTTTAAATTTGAAAATCATTTTTTACCTTGAAAATCATTTTTAACCTTGAAAATCATTTTTTTTACCTTGAAAATCATTTTTTTACCTTGAAAATAAATTTTACCTTGAAAAAATAATTTTACCTTGAAAAAATAATTTTACCTTGAAAATTTTTTTTACCTTGAAAATCATTTGTTTACCTTGAAAATCATTTTTTACCTTGAAAATCATTTTTTACCTTGAAAAGACAGTACTTTATTGATTCCTTCAGGAGAGTTCCCTCAGGAAAACATACATACATATAAATGTATGATGATATATGGTCCCTCGGGAGCTGGGGGCTCCTGGATAAATTGGGGCCCTAAGCAGATTTGTTCTGTGGACCCCCTACCCCCCACATTTCCACTTTTTTATTTTTATTTATGTAAATCTAATTTTTTACTTTTTTAATCAAACTCGAATTTGATCCAAGTTTTGTACTTGGGGCCGCTCCAGGCCAAATTGGGGCCCTAAGCAGAATTTTATTTTGAGGCCCCCCACCCTGTTATAAAATGTTCCCCTTTTTTTTTTAAATTAATGTGAAACAACTTTTTACCTTTTTTATTCAAACTTGACTTTGATGCATGTTTTTTACTCAGAGCCTCCCAGGATAATTGGGGACCCTCAGCAGAATTTTATTTTGAGGCCCCCCACCCTGTTATAAAGTGTTCCCCATTTATTTTGTATTTTTTTTGTGTGAAACAACTTTTAAACGTTTTTATTTAAACACATTTTATTTTGAGGCGTCCCCCACCATATTCAATTTTTCCACCGTTTTTTAATTCATGTGAAAGAAATGTTTACCTTTTTTAATCAAACTTGAATGTGATGCATGTTTAGTACTCAGCTAGCCCCGCGCTACATTGGAAGGTACCAGCAGGGGGCCCCTGGCTTAATTGGGGCCCTGAGAAGAGTTTTTTTGTGGCCCCCTCGCCTGTTACAAAATTGGTTGTATTTTTTTTATTCATGTAAAACGACTTTTTAACTTTTTTAATCAAACTTGAATTTGATGAATATCTTGTACTTAGGGCCGCTCTAGGATAAATTGGGGCCCTTAGTAGGATTTCATTTTTAGGCTCCTCACCCTATTACAACATGTTTCAACATTTAATAATGTACAGTATGTGAAAGAATGTTTACCTTTTTTAATCAAATTTGAATTTGATGCATGTTTTGTACTCGGGGGGCCCCCCTGGCTAAATTAGGGCCCTAAGCAGAATAACATTTTGAGGCGTCCCCACCATATTACATTTTTCCACATTTTTTAATTCATGTGAAAGAAATGTTTACCTTTTTTAATCAAACTTGAATGTGATGCATGTGTAGTACTCAGCTAGCCCTGCGCTACATTGGGGGGTATCAGCTGGGGGCCCCTGGCTAAATTGGGGCCCTGAGAAGTTTTTTTGTGGCCCCCTACCTACCCTGTTACAAAATTGTTCCTTTTTTTTTTATTCATGTGAAACTACTTTTTAACTTTTTTAATCAAACTTGAATTTGATGAATATTTTGTACTTAGGGCCACTCCAGGATAAATTGGGGCCCTAAGCAGGATTTCATTTTTAGGCCCCTCACCCTATTACAACATGTTTCAACATTTAATAATGTACAGTATGTGAAATAAATGTTTACCTTTTCTAATCAAACTTGAATTTGATGCATGCTTTGTACTCGGGGGCCCTCTGGCTAAATTAGGGCCCTAAGCAGAATTACATTTTGAGGCGTCCCCCACCCTATTACATTTTTCCAATTTATTTGTTTCATTAATGTGAAACCAATGTTTACTTTTTTAATCAAACTTGAGTTTGATGCATGTTTTGAACTCGGGGCTCTAAACAAAACGTTATTTTGAGGCCCCTGTCACAAAATTTGTTCACACTTTTTTTTAATTTGGTACATATTGTGCACTAAAAATAATGGGAAATAAATTATTCAATTTGATTCCTGTAGATAAAATGATTTTATGTGTGCCCCAGACCATCCTGTTTTACTTGCTAGCGTTAGCTTATATCATTCATCACATTTATCCAGGAAAATAAGGAGAAGCTGCTGACGGCGATAGCGCAGAAGTTTGCTCTCCAAGGTAAATGCATTACTTCATAAAACTACGGAAGTGTTTTGAAGTTTTGTATTTTTTATGCAATATTTCTTATCTTAAAGTTATTTTCACTTTTTAAAAGGTGGACCAATCAAATTGATTTTAATTGGCGACTATATCAAATGATGAATTTTCCAGGTGTGTCACGGAACCAATTAAACTTGTGTCCCGAGGTAGGACTAACTCTTGGCGAGAAATTATTGAATTGAATACAAACGAGGTCAAAAAGCAGTTTAAAATAGTTTTTAAACTGCCAGCATTCACATTTTTATGTTAAAATAAAATGATGAAGGATAAGAACAAGACAGTTTGTGTTAGAATGCAGCCTCCGGTCTCCAGGGTGGGGACTATTTCCTGGAAAAGGCACACGATTCTTTCCAGGGTGGGGAGTAATTCCTGGAACAGCCACATGATGCTGTTCCAGGGTGGGGAGTATTTCCTGGAACAGCCACATGATGCTCTTCAGGGTGGGGAGTATTTCCTGGAACAGCCACATGATGCTCTCCGGGGTGTGGAGTATTTCCTGGAACAAGGGCGTGATCAGAAGCAGCACAAAGGAAAAGACTAGAACACCACACATGATCCAGAAGACTTGAGAGAGTCCAAAATGCCAAAGTGAAAATGAGAAATGCTCTCTCAGCTGCAGCAGAGCTGCTCAGACATCAGCAGGGTGTCAAAGCCGTAGATCTCCAACAGGTGGAGCAGGAAGAGCCGGTCCCCGTGAGGGTCCAGGCCCATGGCCCTCACATTCTCCGGGGTCAGAGTGGGGTCCGGAGTCCCTGCCACCTCGCTCAGGGTTTGGAAAATCCTGTTGTTCTGCTCCAAGAAAAACCTAAACATTTGAAAATGTGAAGTCAAAATGGTTGGAATAACAACTTGGAATATCCTAACTCGTAATGTTCATCAATTTAAAAAAGTGTGACATTTTACTGCATGCTTTGAATGGGAAAGAAGGAGCACCATCCAATGGAAAATATATTTTTTTAGAAACATTGAAATCTTAATCATATATATTGCATTTGTTTATGTTTGTTTAATGATAGTATTAATAATAAAAATATTTAGAATTATTATTATTCATATTATATATTCATCAAAAAACAATTTTACGATTATTCTACAATATAATACTATAATAATAATATTATGTTAATTATTATTATTATTATTATTATTATTACCATCCTAATTAATATTAGTACAATCGTCACTATTATAAATTACAAGACACCTTTGCAGTAAAAGGTGTGAAATATTACTGCATGCTTTGAATGGGAAAGAAGGAGCACCATCCTGTGGATAAATATGTTTAAAAAAAACATTGAAATCTTAATTAAAAGGATTGCATTTGTTTATGTTTGTTTACTATTAATTAATAATAATTATATTAATAGTTATGATATTTTTGTAATTATAATAATATGTATTATTATTAATGTATACCTGCTAAATTAGCTTTAAAAAAATGGAGCAAGTTAATGTTAGCATGCTAAAATGCTAACTGAATTATGCGTCAAGTACCAAAAATATATTACTCTGAGGTGTGCACCTGGAAATGTGGTTCAATTGCTAGCATGCTAACAATAGCATGCATCAAGTAGCAAAATATGATCATTTTGTACACGTTTAAAATTAGCTAAAAAAAAATTACAAAAAAATCTAGCATTACGTTAGCATGCTAACTAGTATACTACATTAGCATGCTAATAAGTATCATTCGTCAAGTAACAACATCGTTGATGCTGAGGGTTTTAAATGCAAAATTAGCACAAAAAAAGCTAGCATGCTAATGTTAGCATGCTAAAATGCTAACTGAATTATGCGTCAAGTACCAAAAATATATTACTCTGAGGTGTGCACCTGGAAATGTGGTTCAATTGCTAGCATGCTAACAATAGCATGCATCAAGTAGCAAAATATGATCATTAAAATTAGCTAAAAAAAAATTACAAAAAAATCTAGCATATTACGTGAGCATGCTAACTAGTATACTACATTAGCATGCTAATAAGTATCATTCGTCAAGTAACAACATCGTTGATGCTGAGGGTTTTAAATGCAAAATTAGCACAAAAAAAGCTAGCATGCTAATGTTAGCATGCTAAAATGCTAACTGAATTATGCGTCAAGTACCAAAAATATATTACTCTGAGGTGTGCACCTGGAAATGTGGTTCAATTGCTAGCATGCTAACAATAGCATGCATCAAGTAGCAAAATATGATCATTTTGTACACATTTAAAATTAGCTAAAAAAAAATTACAAAAAAATCTAGCATATTACGTTAGCATGCTAACTAGTATACTACTTTAGCATGCTAATAAGTATCATTCGTCAAGTAACAACATCGTTGATGCTGAGGGTTTTAAATGCAAAATTAGCACAAAAAAAGCTAGCATGCTAATGTCAGCATGCTAAAATGCTAACTGAATTATG